>NW_010300365.1:0-1305 GCF_000700745.2 Antrostomus carolinensis | reverse complement strand
CCCACCATAACACCATATATGGGCATTTCCTCCACTCACCACCTTGAGGGAAGAACTGGGAGTAGATGAGTTTGAAGGTTTCTTCATCCACCAGACCAGTGGGACATTCCTGGGGGGGAAAGTGGGTGAACCCCCAATTCCCCCCCAGTCCCATTGTTCCCGGTCGGGGTGTGACCATGGGGACCCCCCTGTCCCCCCACCCCGGACACTCACGTTCTTGAAGCCGCGGTAGAGCGACCGCAGCTCCGTCCTGGTGAACCTGGTCAAGGCCAGAAGCTCCTCCAGCTCCTCCGGTTGATGCCGTACGGCCGATAGCTCCACCTCGGCATCGCCGCCGTCTGCCGGGAGACACCGGGAAACAAACACCAGGAGGCACCAGGAGACAACGAGAGACACTGGGAAACACCGGGAGATACCAGGAAACAAACACCAGGAAACACCGGGAGATACCAGGAAACAATGGGAGACACTGGGAGATACCCGGAGATACCGGGAGATACTGGGAAACAAACACCAGGAGACATCAGGAGATACCGGGAGACAACGGGAGACACTGGGAGACACCAGGAGATACCGGGAGATACTGGGAGATACCGGGAAACAAACACCAGGAGACACCGAGAGACACTGGGAAACACCAGGAGACATCAGGAGATACCGGGAGACAATGGGAGACACTGGGAAACAAACACCAGGAGACACCAGGAGACAATGGGAAATACCAGGAGACAACAGGAAACAAACACTGGGAAACACCGGGAGACACCAAGAGATACTGGGAAACAACGGGAGATATTGGGAGACACTGGGAGATACTGGGAAATACCAGGAGACAACGGGAGACAAACACTGGGAAACAACGGGAAACATCAGGAGACACCAGGAAACAAACACTGGGAGACACCGGGAAACATCAGGAGACACCGGGAGACACTGGGAAACACCAGGAAACAAACACCGGGAAACACTGGGAGACACTGGGAAACAGTGGGAGGCACCGGGAGATACCGGGAGACACCAGGAAACAAACACTGGAAGATGCCAGGAAACATCAGGAGACACCGGGAGACAATGGGAGACACCAGGAAACACCAGGAAACAAACACTGGGAAACACTGGGAGACACTGGGAGACAACAGGAAACACCAGGAAACACCAGGAAACACCGGGAGACAAACACCGGGAAACACCAGGAGACAATGGAAGACAATGGGAGACACCGGGAAACACCAGGAAACACCCCCCGTGATGGGTTCAAACCTCATCCCAACTTCCCTCCATCCTGGATCTGACCCCACTTCAACC
>NW_010300364.1:0-842 GCF_000700745.2 Antrostomus carolinensis | reverse complement strand
TCATTTCCTCATGGGATTTTATAAAATACTTTTCACAAATACTAATATACCTTCTCAGCTACTAAGAGGTAAGGGGACAGTAGATTCATGTTGCAAAGGGAGAGCTGACACCTTCAGAAGTTATGATCAAAAGTGCCTTTTAATTTGTGGATCCATATTTAAATGCCTCTGGATTTTTCAGAGTAACTTTAATTATATAACACTCAGTTCAAAGCACAGTTTCCTCAAAAAGAGATCCTACCCTTTCAGGCTTAAGACATGAAGAAAATCACACTGCTTCCCTTCTCCCTGCTCTCACACACCAGTACAGTGGATAAACTCTGTATTGTTTCCAGTGGCAGCTGATGTGCCATCCCGTGGTGCCAGCCAAACCATCTGGAAAAAAGGAGAGAGACAGGAACATAGAGAGATACAGACAGAGCACAAGATTCTTCTTCTCAGGTGAGAGAAGGTGCCATCAAGCTCTAAAACTAGTTCCAAACCAGCTCTCACTGTGAGCTGTGGGGGTGGGAATTGGCGCTGCATCCATCGCAGCGCTGGGAAGCAGGCGCCTTCAGCAACTCGCTGCCAGGACAGCAGAGAGCAGGAACAACAGGATTTCTGGAGGTGCTGTGACAGCCCAGTGGGACTCCTGCTGGGAATGAGGCCCGTGTCACCTCGAGTGCAAGAAGTCTTCTGTCTCTGCCACAGCCACTTTGCTGACACCCATGTGAACACAGTCCTGAGGCTCACACACCCCATCCTGCCATTGCTGGAGCTACACAACATCCTGGGATAGTTCCACCCTAATCTCCTCACCACCCTCTGTTTTGTTGTGCAGTTCAGGGTCACGTTCCTCACCT
>NW_010300363.1:1323-1526 GCF_000700745.2 Antrostomus carolinensis | reverse complement strand
TGATAACTTCCTGATGCAAATGGTGGAAGAAATGACTAGGAGAGGAGCGCTGCTGGATCTTATCCCCACTAACAAGGAGGGTCTGGTTGAAGCGGTAAACGTTGAGGACTGCCTGGGCTACAGAGACCATGAGATGGTGAAGTTCAGGATCTCACATGGCAGGAACAGAATTCCAAGCAGAATCGCAACCCTGGACTTCAGGT
>NW_010300363.1:931-1293 GCF_000700745.2 Antrostomus carolinensis | reverse complement strand
TGCAGCCCTGGACTTCAGGATGGCCAACTTTGGCCTTTTCAAGCAATTGCTGGGAGAAATCGCATGGGAAAGGGTACTTGAAGGGAAAGGGGCCCAAGACAGCTGGCTAACATCCAGGGACTGCTTCTTACAAGCTCAAGATCAGAGCATCCCAACACGTAGGAAGCCAAGGAAGGGAGCCAGGAGACCTGCTTGGTTAAAAAGGGAACTGCTGGGCAAATTCAAGTGAAAGAGGAAAGTTTACAGATCATGGAAAGAGGGGCTGGCCATTTGGGAAGAATAAAAGGTTGTTGTCAGAGGATGTAGGAAGACAACTAGGAAAGCTAAGGCCTCCTTAGAATTAAACCTTGCCAGAGGGGTCA
>NW_010300363.1:0-511 GCF_000700745.2 Antrostomus carolinensis | reverse complement strand
GAAAAAGCCATTAGATCTACATACTTATTCCTAAATGCAGATTTCTCTCTTCCTTGTGAGCAGAAGGTTTAAAAAGGGGAAGAGTTTATGCCTGCCAATTTTTAGACAACTTGCATCCTTCCCTATCTTGAAGGATGAAGTCATGCTTGACCAACCTTCTAGACTTTTATGAAGATGCAACCAGGTGGCTAGATGATGGTAGAGCAGTGGATGTGGTCTACCTTAACTTCAGTAAAGCATTTGACACGGTCTCGCACAGCATCCTCGCTGCTAAATTGAGGAAGTGTGGACTAGATGATCAGGTAGTGAGGTGGACTGTTAACTGGCTGGTGGGAAGAAGTCAGAGAGTTGTGGTCAATGGGGCAGAGTCTAGTTGGAGGCCAGTATCTAGTTGGAGTCCCTCAAGGGTCGGTACTGGGACCAGTATTATTCAATATATTCACCAATGGCTTGGATGAGGGAATAGACTGCAGTCAGCACGTTTGCTGATGACACAAAATTGGGAGGAGTG
>NW_010300362.1:11712-13010 GCF_000700745.2 Antrostomus carolinensis | reverse complement strand
GGAGAGGGGAGGTCCCAGAAGAGGATGTCGGAGGGAACGGCTGCCATCCTCCACAGTGAACGACCCTCCCTGGAGATGGCTGGAAGTTTGGCAGCAGCACTGAGGTGTGCAGAAGATCCTTGGCTTTCCCCAGTCTCCCTAGGACAAGCATCACAGGTCACCTTCAGTTCCTATTGAGCTGGGACCAGGCAACTGGTCATTAGCTGTGCCAAAAACCAGCCAAGGAGAGGTTTTCTTCTCCCTCTTCCTCTTTTGGAAAAACATGGCCAGAGACAGTTATATCAACCTGACTACACTGGATGGAAAGTATTTTCCACATTGCTGCCTGAGAAGAAAGGTGTAGCCCCCATCCCTCCCCTGGCAGGGCAGGCAGAGCTGCTGCCCTGGGCGCTGCACGTCTGGAGAGCCCAGCACCATCTGCTGCCGCACGCCTTGGCCTCGGCCGTGAGACCACGAGCACCTTCGTGCAAAGCACACAAGCCTTTGCAGAGTTTATATTCAAGTGGTGGCTCTAATAAACAATCTCCCTGCAAAACAAGCAAACAGAGGAACATCACCATGCCAGCCTTTGTTTTCTAATGTGGTTCTCCCTGTTGGCTATCACTGAAATGAAATTGTTTCTTCATCACAGATATTCCCTATATAAAATATATAGTTTATTAGCTTTGATCTCTCCACATGCAGTACTTGAAGCTAGTTCCAAGTTTTATAGTTAAATAATACCACATGCTTCAAGAGCTCAGTACAGGCTTTTCTATAAACTAGCATAAATCAGAGTAAGAATTTAAACTGCTTCTTGCCAAAATAGAGGGTGTGCCTCTTACCCAAGCTAAACTCTTTTCTTCTTTGCTCCATTCACAGCTAACCTGCAGTGTAGCAGCCTGGGTTTATACGATACCCATCATGTCCCGTA
The DNA here is from genome assembly GCF_000700745.2 of Antrostomus carolinensis. Classification (NCBI taxonomy): domain Eukaryota; kingdom Metazoa; phylum Chordata; class Aves; order Caprimulgiformes; family Caprimulgidae; genus Antrostomus; species Antrostomus carolinensis. The sequence goes on along the minus strand of NW_010300362.1, from coordinate 12,097 downwards.
GAGAAACACTGCAGCCTTCCAGTGACTCTGTAAAGTGCAGAGGAAATAAAACAGCCAAAATCACCAACAGTCCTGACAGTCTTTCTGATCCTGGTTAATCTCTCAGCATTCTGGTTACAGTTGTTTGTCAACACACATGAAACCTTGGCAAAAAAATATGAAGGGTGGAAAAAATATCATCTGTAGGTTATACAAAACAGCCAGCTTCTGGAAACTCACCCAGTCCTTTCCAGTCTCACCATCCACAAGGCCATTTCAAGCACAGGATTACCATTCACCACTGTGACAGTCCAGACCATAAAACATAATCATCTTTGTGGGGAAATGTACCTTTCAGCATCTTCAGGAGGGGCTGAAGGAAAGGCCTGGTTTGGGCAGCAGGGGT
>NW_010300362.1:0-11617 GCF_000700745.2 Antrostomus carolinensis | reverse complement strand
TGAATGCTGCTGGTCTGCTAGAAATCAGACTCAAGCAGAGCCCAGTTTGGCCCTCAGTTGCGTAAGGACCTGTTCCTGAAGGACATGGGCTAGGGCTAAACCAAGTAGCACATTTCCAGGAGGGCAAGGAGGGAGCACCTAAAAATCCCACTGGAGCGGGAGTTCCTGGGCAGGCAGGCTGGGGCGGAAGACGAGTAAACGTGTGGTCAGGCAGGAGCCCAGCCTGTGGCTTTACTTCTGATGAGGGCTCATTCCAAAATGGGAGATGCTTTCCACGGTGCTCAGCCCCTGCAGACGGCAAGAGCACCAGGTGCTGTGTGCCCTGTCTCTGTCCAGCTACTCCTGTGGAGCCTGGCTGGCATCAGGACTGGGGCATATTGAAGCATGGCTGACACTGAAAATGAAGCTTGGCTCTTGGGAAACCCCCTCTTCTTTGCTTTGGGTGAAGCCCACCTGCTTTGGAAAGTACAGCATGGGAGACCACACTTTCCTAGGGCAAGCATGAAACACAAACCCACTGGAAGTGAGGCATCAGTAGCTCCTGTGTTCACCAAAGGGCTTTTATTTGCATGAGTTTATTTTCCCCCTGCAGCCAAGGTCTGTTGGGGGGTCAGAGCCCCATGCTGTGGTCCCTCAATGTTACTGTCAGCTGCAAGGGCAGGACTAAGCTTTCTGGGCTGCTCATGCAGCTCCATTGTCCTGCTGCACTGAGAAGGTGACCCAGCAGGATTTACTGACATTTCCCCAGACCTGTCCCAGTTTGGGGCTGGATACCACCATTCAGATCCACTGAGAAGTGGGTTTCTTGCAATCTTCTCCTCCATGGAGCACTGTAAGAACTTGTCCTCACTCTGGACTAATGACAAGACAAACAAGCACCTGAGGAAAGGAGTAGGACGTGGATTGATTCGGTTTCAGCCTGTGCTGTTCACACACACTGAGGGCTCTTTGGAGCAGTTTGAAAAATCCACTTGATTAAAACCACAGAAACAATTAAGCACTTACTGCTATTTACTTTTGCAATAGGAACAATTGATCCTTCTTCCTTCTGACTTCCACCTCTGACCCTAATTCCTCACTCTGCACACAGCCAAGCGTAGTTCAGACGGGGGGAAACAGTAGGGGAGATTAAGATTCTGGACTTCAGTTAGAAACATAAATCAGCTTTGAAATAGTCATATTTTTTGGCCTAACTAAAGGAAGTCATCTCTACAAATCAGGCTACGGCCACTTTTTTGTTATAACTAGAAATACACCAGCTTCCTGGCTGCTGGAAATGATCTTTTTTCTTGTTTTTTTCATGACAGTGGGATCATGTAGCTGGTAATGTTTGAAGAGAAGCTTAGAGCAGGGGAAAGAAAGAGGCAACATAAAGGCACTGCTGTGACAGTGGCTGATGGCATGGCCAGGCACAGCATCCCTTGGTGACACACGAGAAAGAAGGTGAGCGGAAGATATAGCAGGGGGTCCCAGGCTGTAAATGGAGCATGTTGGAAGGAGGAAGGAGGAGCTGTGAGACCCCATCATGCCCCTGCTTCTTTGGCTTCTTTATTTTCATAGCTTTATTTTGTATTTTGCCACATGGGTGGTAACACATTTCACAACACTCTGTTGCTGGTGGGTCTCCTTGTGCTGGTGACCTCCAAACCTGTCCCTTGCTAGCTGGCATGTGGGTCCTGGCATCATCCAGGAAATCTGCTCATTATGGATTTGGAGGAAAAGGGTGACCTACCACATCAACACAACCACCACATCCCAAGACCTGCCTGAGCATCCCAGCTGCCTCCAGCGTGGAGTCCTCATGCCCAGGGGCTGCACAGCTGCTGTTCACAGCTAACCCAGCATCTTGCCTCGCTGACTAGCAGACAGTGACTTCACTTCTGTAAAATGGGTAAGAAAAGTAAACTATTTGCTCTGCTTGAACATATATTAAACAGCTGCAGCTTTTGCCCTTTGGCTTGCTATTTCTTAACCCAAATCGTTTCACTGACATTGTTTATGCTACAGTCCAAAAAAAAGCAGTTGTATTGGCACAACTGAATTTGACAGTAGGAATGACCACAGCCTCTGCTGGCAGAAAAAATTCAACACCGAGTTTCCACCTTGTGTGTGACAAAGACTAAGAGAGAGCCCAGAACAGCTTTTGGGATAATAACTCTGTGTGAGAGAGAAAGAAAGGAGAGAGAGGGTGACAGGAGAGAAATAATATATTTTCTCTTTCCACTTCTACAAAATGAAGTTGTAATTTAAAAGTTTCAGGACTACAGCAGTGGGAGGGAAGTGTATTGGAGTATAGAACACATGAAACATCTCTTGGCAAAGAATAGCTGAGAAATGCCCAGCAATAACAGAACTTCAGCTTCACATCTGTTCTTAAACATATAAAACATCTAAAACTCCACTGGGCAGCTCTTGCTGCCAAATCTGGATGTGCTGGACCTTAAGTTAAAATTGTTTTCTCTCTGTAACCAGATACTGAAATCTCGAAGCAAAATGTGCTGTCCTTCACTTTGGGTTCCCAGTGTCCTCTTGCTGCTCAGTGTCCCCTATGGCACTGATGCTAGAGGAGAAGCGATTTCTCTAAAAGCTCTCTCCCCCAAAAGAGAGAGAGAGCATCTCCCAGCAAACACAGTGCCTTTACAGATCAGTGTCTTTGAAGGCAGGAAATTGGCATCTTGTTTTTTTGACCCCTGGAATACAACCACCTTCCTACCGGCCATGTCAGCGTGGCTGCTGCCGACCAAAGCTAAGGCTTTGTAAACAAAACCCAAAGGCATTGGGAAGCTGCCTCTCTGCTGCCAGCATTGCCATCACCTGCAGTGGGTTACCTCAGCCTGAATGCCACCATGCTGACGGCACGCTGGAATGCCTTGGCTCACCTTGCAGCAGCATGTGCCTGGTCTCCAGCCAGCGCTCCAGCAGCGGGCACATGTTTCATCCCACGTGGTGGGTTGTGAGAGGGGTGAATCTTTTGACTTCCCCAAGAGCCCACGTTCTGGCTGACGAGCTGGTATCTGCTTGGCAGAGCCACGGGGTGACAATGACTCAGAGAGACAATTTAACTGATAACTTTATTAACCGACAACTTTGGTGAATAAACAGGGACAATCTGGTAACAATTAACAGATAACCTTCAGTGATCAAATAAAGGCATTTTGGTGATGAGACTATTTTCCTAACAACCCGTAATATATGTGAGAAGAAGAGAGTAGTAAAAGGGAAAGAAGAAGAGAAGAGAAGAGAAGAGAAGAGAAGAGAAGAGAAGAGAAGAGAAGAGAAGAGAAGAGAAGAGAAGAGAAGAGAAGAGAAGAGAAGAGAAGAGAAGAGAAGAGAAGAGAAGAGAAGAGAAGAGAAGAGAAGAGAAGAGAAGAGAAGAGAAGAGAAGAGAAGAGAAGAGAAGAGAAGAGAAGAGAAGAGAAGAGAAGAGAAGAGAAGAGAAGAGAAGAGAAGAGAAAAAAGGGATAGAGAGAGACAAATTATCACCACTTGTGGATCCTGCATTGTCGTCAAGTAGCAAGCTTGGTCCACAGGTGATGGGTTGATGCTGACACGTGGGATGTTGTCTTTTTATAGTCTTTATTACATCTGTGCCCTTGGTTGTTTCAGAAGGTTCTTGTCTTCGCTGACTTGCACCTGCACAGTCAGGCAAGTTTTCCCTCTGGGCACCAACAGGGGAAAGTAAGAGAGAAGTCGCCCACTGCCCCAGCTCGGCAGAGCTCGCCCCATCTCTCCCCCAGCTCCTCCCTCACAAGGTGTGTCACTTGGGTTCACAGAATCACAGGGGTTGGAAGGGATCTCAAGGAGATCATCTAGTCCAACCCTCCTGCCAAAGCAGGTTCCCTACAACAGGCTGCACAGGAAGGTGTCCAGGCAGGTTTTGAACATCTCCAGAGAAGGAGACTCCACAGCCTCTCTGAGCAGCCTATTCCAGTGCTCCATCACCCTCACAGTAAAGAAGTTTTTCCTTAAGTTTGTCTGGAACTTTTGGTGTTCCAGTTTTTGCCCATTGCCCCTTGTCCTGTCACTGGGCACCACCGAAAAAAGCCCAGCCCCATCCATTTGGCCCCCACACTTCAGGTATTTATAGACATTGATCAGATCCCCTCTCAGTCTTCTCTTCTCCAGGCTGAAGAGTCCCAGCTCTCTCAGCCTTTCCTCATACAGAAGATGATCCAGACCCCTAATCATCTTTGTGGCCTCCGCTGGACTCTCTCTGGAATATCCCTGTCTTTCTTGAACTGGGGAGCCTAGAACTGGGCACAGTATTTGGGAGTTCTTTGAGACTTTTTCTTTATGAACAGTTTGTGACAGCACATGTGCAGGCAGGCTGGCTACCCACAGCATCCCTCACTAATAGTTCAAACACATGTAGACTCTTTGATTTCACAACTGTTTGCAGGCTTCTATGTTTTTATTGCATTTCTGAATGGTTGGTGATTATTCCCCACCAGTCTCCAGATGAATGGTGTACGATTATGGGTGTGATCACAATTTGTGCTGTACCACTCAGTAAGTGAGGGGATTGCATAGACAGAAGATCCAGGAGGTCAGAGCTGGAGGAATCTGAGTTACCATGGGGCAGTTTGGCTCTGGTGCCATCTGGAGGGTGACACAGGTCTGAAGAGAGTGCACCATGGAGCAAACACAGCCTTATCTGGCTCCTGTTGTGGCCAGGTAAGGTGTCCACTCTGACCTTTCTCCACCTCCTCAGAACAAAGTAATCAAAGCAAAGCAACCAATCTGCCATTTCTCCTTGGAGAAATACAGATAAAAATACTGATATATGTGTCTATGGATCCACACAAATATTCTGCTTTTCCAGGCACCTTCTAGTGCAATACTTACTTCTTTTATACGGCATCGAGGATGTTGGGGGCCAAAAGCCTCCCAGAACTGGACTGCAAGAGATGGTACATACCACCATGTCTCTGCTCTTACATCTCCGATATCCACCATGGAAAAGGACAGCGGGGGTGCAACTGTCGCTGCTGATCAGCATCCCAGCACAGGGGAGAGCCAAAGAGCACTGCAATTTACTCTAATCATCTCTATCCACTGAGAGTGGTTGCAGAAAGTCAGACGTGATCAACCTCAGAGCACGAGTGATTGCTGCAGCACTTCTTCATCCCATCAGAGGCAAAGCAGAGACTGTGTGCAGATCCATCCTGTTCCCCTCTTTCTGCAGAGCAGCCCTGATCACTGTGGTGGGGCTTCCCGCCAATGGGTTTTCAGGAGCAGAGACACTGGCACAGTCAGTTTGGTATCTGCCACACCAGTTTCTGGTGCCCCACTGGACAGTCCACATAGCAGGGCAGGCCCTGGCAGTGGGATCAACCCACTGTGTTCTGTAGAAATCACTCTTTGGTCATATGCAGATTAATAGAGAATGACACCATGTAATACATTTTCTGTTAAATGCCAAAAAAACCCCTTATGAGATGAATCTCATTTTCTAGCCAAGACTGCAGGTAGGACATTCTTTCTCTCCAAGTTAAAACTACACACTCCAGAACATGGCATTTAATTGAAATATTAAAAAAAAAAATCCCAAACTGACAGGGGCACAGGCTTGACATCAGAGATCTGCACTTCTGCCTGTTCAGGGGATTCAGTGTGCCATCTTGCTAACTGTGAACTTTGCTTTAGACATCTGTTTTATGCCAAATGCAACCTGCTCTGGACTTGCAAACATGGTTTGCATGTGTAGGAACAAGGTGGAGACAAAGCCTGGCTCTCTGTGCTTGCTGTCAATGGGTCTCCCAGGCTGGGGCTGTAAGTTGCTAAGATTTTCTCCTTTTGGAGAAAAGGAGCAGTGGGTAATGTGTTCTTGGATAGAAAATCTTTCCAGCTAGCTGTGTACAAAATCCAACTGTCACACCATGTGGCTGAAACTATGGAAGGATCCGGTCTCACTGAAAGAGCTGAGAAGGAAAAAAGTGCCAGCACGGGTCAGAGAGGCAGCTTTTGGCACCCAGACCAGACGGGAAGATGGGGAGCAGGCGGGGATGGTGACAGGTTGCTGGGGTGATGTGGGCACATGCAGAGAGAAAGATGGGGGGGATTTCATCCTTTCCAGCAACCCGCTGTCGGGCTTTGCTGATGGACAGGCAAAGGCCAGACCAGCATTTCTGAAAAGCTTCAGTGGTGTGTTAAGGTGGAGAATGTTCTTCTGCTTGAGGAGGCAAACATAAAAGGAAGATGAGCATTTTGGAAAAAACCTGTCATTTCAGAGTACGGCTGCTCTGCAGAAGCGTGAGCACCAGCACGCTTGACAGCAACTGCCAGGAGCTCTGCCCTGTGCCTGCCCGAGGCTCGTCAGGAGCACGACCAGCTCGTGCCGGGCTCACCGTGGTGGGCAGGGGGGTCCCGTGCCATGTCATGACATCCCAAGAGTGGGGCAGCTGGGGCAAGTGTCCCCAGCCCCATCAGGGAACTGGGCAGGGGAGCAGCTCAGCATCCTGTGCCAACCCCTGACAGCTGTACAACTAAAAGCTCCTCTCGTCTGCCATTAGCACATTTTGAAGTCATTAATCTTTCAGGAAAATCCTGCAGTATTTTAAGGCACACCCTGAGTAGCAAGTTAAATTTGTATGTTTAAACAGCACCATTTCACCTTTTCACTGCGAAGATGCGGCAACGGTACCTCCTTCTGGGGATGTGATGATGTCAGTGCTGGGACTGGGATGAGGTTAATGGAAAACCTTCACCAGAGCTCTCCTCCTCTGGAAAATGAAGCCGAAATTTTCAAGTACACACCACAGGGGTTTAAGAGTGCAACACTTGTGCCACTCAGAGTGGGAAATGTGAACCCATGGACATGCTGCAAAGCCTGCCTCCTCCTTTGGGCACTGAGGAAGGAGAAGGACTTAGAAATAAGGAGCTGGAGAAGAGTGGGAGGAAAAAGGGAGGGAAGGAAGGTAGATATATAGAGGTTATAATTACATGGAAACATTGTGGCTGAGGTAATTTTTTCTGGAGAATGCTGTAGAACCGAATGGGGAAAAAACCCAATATGCTATGAGCACTGCAGAGAATTAACAGAACATTACATTCTTGCTATAGGGTGCTATAGACTCCCCTGAGACCAGGGGGAAAACCTGGAACAAGACTCACCCTCAGTGGAAGTGGATGAGTTTAGGGAACATTTAAACAAATGGGACATACACAGGCCCATAGGACCTCATGGGATACACCCGCAAGAGCTGAGGGGCTGGCCAACGGCATTGTGAGGCCACTTGCTATAATCTTTGAGAAGTCATGGCAATCAGTAGAGATTCCTGAAGACTGGAAAAAAACCCAAATATTCCTCCTTCTTCAGGAAGGGCAATAAACAGATTTGTGGAACTTTGGCAAAGAAGGCCAATGGTGTCCTGGGCTGCATGAGACAAAGTATTGCCAGCAGGTCGAGGGAGGTGATCCTTCCCTTCTACTCAGCACTGGTGAGGCCACACCTGGAGTGCTGTGTCCAGTGCTGGGCTTCCCACTACAAGGGAGATGTGGACATACTGGAGAGAGTCCAGCAAAGGGCTATGAAGATGATTAAGGGACTGAAGCAGCTCTTAAAGAGGGGAAGCTGAGAGAGCTGGGACTGTTCGGCCTGGAGAAGAGAAAGCTCAGGGAGATCTCACCATTATGTATAAATACCTGATGGGAGGGTTTAAGCAAGATGGAGCTAAGCTCTTTTCAGTGGAGCCCAGTGACAGAATACAGAAATTCTATTGAAACACAAGAAAAAACTGCTTTACTGTGAAAGTGGTCAAATACTGGAGTAGTTTGCCTAGAGAGGCACCAAAGGCTCCATCCTTGGAGACATTCAACATCACCTGGACACTGTCCTGTGCAAACTGCTCTAGCTGGCCCTGCTTTGAGCAGGAGGTTGGACTGGATGATCTCTAGAGTTCCCCGAGAACCTTATCCAGCCTCATAGGTCTGTGATACCAATGTTACTCATCTTCAAGTTGTTATGATTTTATCTCTTCATTCAGCCTTTGATAGAAGGACTTCTAAAGTGAATGACAGATGAGGTTTTTGTTGTTAAGAAGCATCTGATATACTGGATTTTATCAGCTCTCAGAACAAACAGAAAAATCTATAGATCTTCACAAGGATTAAAGAATGCAGCTACTCCATGTAAATAACAAGGCTTGAAGGATTTACCCTGGAATAATGAGAATTTTGTAGGAGAACACCACAGAACAAATAATATAATTATTCTGGTTCATGCTTGCAAGAGTATGAACAAACCTTCTGGGAAGATTCTTTTCAAATTCAGATTTAGAGAAATCTGTTGAGCAGTGGGAAAAGTTTCCAGCTTGCCTGGGACTTCAGCAAAGCCCTTTCTAATTGATGGCCCCACGCTCCAGCCTTAGGAGAGAAGGCCAGGCCGGCTGGTTCAGAGCTTGCAAGGATGCTTTGGTGCCTCTGATGTGTGCTCCTGCAGAAGCAGCTGTTCCATGTAAAAAACATGCATTTTTTGCACAGCACCTCACAGCCTCACACTGAGAGAAAGAAGCTGAGCTGAGGGAGGGAGGGCTGATGCCGCGAGGTTTGTGTCAGGCAGAACAGATGCATAATTTCATCATGAAAGAAATTGCCTCCTCCTATGAGCTGCCTCTGTTATCCCTCCCACTGCTATCGGTGGCATTTGCCTTTCTGGAAAGTGAGCCCACTGCACAGAAAAAGAAATTTATCTTCTCCTTTCAGGAGATGTTTTTGCTGGCAGAGCCAGACATCTTTGCTTTTCCAAGTTTTCCAAGCATTGTGTTGGAAGGTTTCTAAACACACACCAGTGAAGCCCATCAACACAGTTGTTGCTTGGCTGGGAGCACACACCCTGGCAGGCACATGAGCTCTTGCTTTGTCAGCCGCTTGCACCTCGGCTGGTGCGCTGCTGTGTACCTGACAGTGGGACAACCTGCACCCCTGGCACCACATGGAACTTGGTGGAGCAACGATGAGGAGGCTTGGCTGTGGCTCAGCTAAGCAGCAAATGTTTTTTGACATGGAACAGCAGTGTGAAGTTCAGTCTTCTGCTGTGCTAAAGTAATCCAAAATCATGATCTACAGCATCTCCCCACCCACTGAGTTCCTACTCCTGGGAGCAGACCACCCAATCTGTCTTCCTCAGCATATCACAGGCCACTCCAAGGCCAAGTCCACGTGTCGTCCCTATGCACTATGGGCCAGATTCCTTTCCAACCTATTATCTTTGCCATCATCAAGGGCTGGTTATGGTTAAGTTCCATGCAGATAAAAGTGGTTTTTGCTCTTAATGCTGGGGATGAACTCAAAATCAAGATGGGAAGTGGTATTTTGCTGTCTTCTGACTGTCAGGATCTTTCTCCCAGCTGTTCAATGTGCAGAAGAGGGATAACATTTGTCCAGGACATGGACTTAATACCAGAAAGGTGTAAGTGATGAAGCAGTCCAGCACTGAATAAGCTGGCAAGTGAGAGAGAAAGTAGACAGAAAGTAGGAATTATTTATCTCAATAAAGAACCCATTCAGGTCTTTTCCCAGCACAAGGGAGAGTAGAGAGTAATGTTCAGAGGTAGGTGTGAGGAGACCAGAGTAAGGGGGATGGCACACAGCCCAGACCCTGACTTGTGTGCTTTTACCATCATGAAAAGCATGATGTAAAAGACAGAGAAGCACAGGGGGGGTCATAGGGCAGTGCCTGTCCTGGGCTGCCACCAGGCACCCCATTTCCAGGGAGGCATCTTCTGCAGAGCAGCACAGAGCGGGATGCTCTGCCCCGACCCCAGAGGAAGCCAAAGCTGTGCCTGACCATTCGGCATATCCCTGCCTCTCTGCTGGGCTCCCGTCAAATGCCTGGAGGGTATCTATGGGGTGGTAGGGGCTTGCAGTGGCACTGCCAGCAGAGGCTGGATGGCAAGGAGCAGTGGTGGCAGCTGACACACTGGTGTGGGCATTCGCTCATGCACACACCCCGTGCAGGGTACAGATGTGGCAACTGCTTGAAACGGCACAGCAGACAGCACCGGTTCATGCACACAGGGCAGAGCAGCAATGGTACGGAGAAGGAGTGAACCACCGAGGACCCTGAGGACCTCAGCCCAGGGCGGAGTGGGGCTCCAGCTTGTAAAGCTCTGGTGTTTCAGATGGGTGATGGATAAATGGCCTGTGTTTATCCAGGGTGAAGCTAATTACTTACAAAGATTAAGCTTCATATTTACACACCGCATTCTCACAAACCACCCCGTCAAGGCTCACCAGGTCAAAAAAAGAAGCTCTCTGAAAGGCAGAGGGGGTTTCTCTTGTGGCCTATCCCATGGCACATTCACAAAGCAACCATTTTGCATGATGGAAAAATTTCCATTTCTGTTTTGAACTGAAGTGAATGATGAGAAAGTTAAACTGCTACAACCTGTTTCAAAATCCAGATGGTCGTAGCAAGTTGGTCCTCAATCCAAGTCCATCAGCCATGCCTGCTTTCAGGCACACAGCTCTCAGGCTTGCTGCAGTATGGAGTCGCTCATGTGCTGGCAGCAACTGTCCGCCTGCCTTTGTTCACTGGTTTTGAAATACAAACGAAATTTATTCAAGCTGTGTAAATGCCTTAAAAGGAAGAAAACAGAAATTAGCACACTTGTCATGCTGAAGGGAAGGGACTTTTCCCTCCAGTGTTATATCAACAGAAAACGCGCTTTGCATTGTATCCCTAACCGGGTTGGGCAGCACAGAAACACTCTCATGGACTTTGCAGAGGAGACAGGCAAAAAAGGGAATCAGGCCCTTGCCATTTTAGCAGATTTATTCAGTTGCCTGGGCCAGAATTTCAAATTCCAGGGAAAAATGGATCACTTTAGCCCAGGGTTTTGGAATTGGAGCTAAACCCAGGAGTGTCACAGCGATCAGAGTTTCCTCTCTCCCTTAATGGAAAGTTAGGGGTGATTTTCTCTGCCAACAGAAAGCTGAGCAGCCAGCTCCCCCATCCCTAGGGACTTTAGATGATTTGGGGAATGCTGCTGCCCAGGGGGTCCCCTGGGGAGGAACAAGAGAGGATGCTGAGAAGGTCTCTGTGAGACACAGCACATACCCTAAAAATTCCTGACAGAGCAGAAGACATTTAAAAATTCCCCAACCAGAGCTGCAGCTTATTCGAGCATCGAAGCGTAATTGCTCCCAGCTCTGAATTCACTTTGGGTGAAGACAGAGCTTTCCACATTACCTCTTCTACAGCTAGAAAAGCAAAAGCTGCAAGGTCCACCCTGTTGCACAAGACGGACTCGCTTACGTGGGAAGATTTCCCAAGGAGGAGTGCCGCTTGCTGAGCCCAACCCTGCGAGAAGCTCTCTGCGTCGTGGCATGCTGTGTGGGCATGAGGCATGGTACAGCCATGGTGGGGGCAGTTGCCTTTGGCAGTTGCCACATCAATCTTTTTCTGATTAAAACATAAAGACAATATAAGTTTTAGAAACTGGTCTGATATTTACTGCTGACAGGCTGCAAGAGCTCACAAAAGCAAAAGAAAACCAAGCTTGTAGCTTCCTGTGCTCATTAAACACTCAGAGGAGCAGGGGAACGGTACAGCCATGGTGGGGGCAGTTGCCTTTGGAATAAAGCCCACATCAATCTTTTTCTGATTAAAACATAA
>NW_010300361.1:7349-8802 GCF_000700745.2 Antrostomus carolinensis | reverse complement strand
CCCCAACATTCTGTGATTCTGTGATTGGGGTTGTTTTTTTCCTTTCAACACTCCTCATTTTGGGGCCAGTTTTGCCATTTTGGGACTGGTTTGACCCTGGGACATTGTCCATCCTGCTGTAGACTCTGGTTCTCTCATTGCAGCATCTGCCCTGGTCAGGGATGTCAGACACAGCAATGTCCTTTGGGGAGGTTCAGTCCCCCAAAACACACGTCAGGACCTTGTGATGTGTAGATGTGGTACTTGGGGACGGGCTTTAGTGGTGAACTTGGCACTGCTGAGTTTACAGTTGGACTAGATGATCCTAATGTTCTTTTCCAACCAAACTATCCCATGATTCTATGATATGTTTTGGGGAAAGTCTGCCCAGGTGCCCTCTCCACCACCCCAGACCCCTCCAGGACCATCTGACCCTTCTCCAAGCGGGACCAGGCGTTGAGCTGGAGGCTGCTGCTGGAGGAGCCGTTTTTCAGCAGCCCCTGGAGCTGCTTCACCATGAGCCTGGATGGAAATTGTTTAATTCCTGTGGAGTGAGTCATGAGGAGCCGGGATTTCAAAGCAGCTTGGCTCCCATGTAAGGCACTAAAATAAACAGTGTGTGGCAGGTGGAAGCTCTCTCTGATGTCCCATCAAGGTTTTTGTCTTTCCAAGTGTTCCATGTTGCCAAAAAAACCTTGGCCACTCCTTGGCCTCATCCATTCTTGCGGCGTGGCTGAGGCTGAGCACTTGAAAATAATGAATCAATGCCCGGAAGCATGAATCGACTGAAAATTTATGACACACTTTTATAATGTCTTTTGGGTTCTCTCTGCTTTCTGGGCTTCGAAGCATCAGGAGTGAAAGTTTTTGTGTCTCTTCCTTCCCCCTCCAGCCAGGAGGATTCAAGGTAAAAAAAAACAAACCTCAAAACTCTGTTTTTCCTCCCTTTTTCACCCCTCATCTCGTGACTCCAGGAGTTGAGGCTTTAAGGAGGCAGCAGATATCGGAAACGAATCCTCAGGGTCTGCTTGAAAAATGGGAAATGACTTAGAAAAAATAAAAAATTGCTGTGAGAAAAACCATGAGAAGTGAGAGGAGTCTGCAAAGCCCCAAACACTCTGGTTTTGTGAGCAAAGGTGATGCATCTGCGGGAAGGGATCACCCGGTGCTCTTTGATTGAGCAGGAACAGGCAGCGGAAATGCCGACGCTCGGGAGCTGAAGGGAAGAAAAATAGAAATGTGGCTCGATTGATTTGATTTTTCTTTTGCTGAACAGTGAGAATAATCAAAGCTTGGAAATGTTAACTTAGGGCCATGGGTGGGTTTGTTGGATTCGCTTCAAAAATAAGGACGAGAGGCGCGAGGAGCTCGTGGAGGGTTTTTTTGGGGAGGATCCGCAGCGGCGGGAGGAGCCAAGATAATCAACTTTTTCCCTCCAGACTGAGCGATGGGAGTTGGCTGTGCTGCTACTTGT
>NW_010300361.1:574-7300 GCF_000700745.2 Antrostomus carolinensis | reverse complement strand
GCTGATTTCCAATTCTTTAGGACACGGGGTGGGTTTTTTTTTTCCTCTGTCTGGAAAGCAGTTAGCCCAGGCAGGACCTGGTTGCAGTGGGGATGAGAGCGGGGCAGGTGATCGGTGGAGGAGACTGATGGAGTGAAGACTTTGTGCTGGAGTGAAGACTTTGTGCTGGAGTGAAGGCTTCGTGCTGGAGTGAAGGCTTCGTGCTGGAGTGAAGGATCTGTGCTGGAGTGAAGGATCTGTGCTGGAGTGAAGGCTTTGTGCTGGAGTGAAGGCTTCGTGCTGGAGTGAAGGCTTCGTGCTGGAGTGAAGGATCTGTGCTGGAGTGAAGGATCTGTGCTGGAGTGAAGGCTTTGTGCTGGAGTGAAGGCTTCGTGCTGGAGTGAAGGCTTCGTGCTGGAGTGAAGGATCTGTGCTGGAGTGAAGGATCTGTGCTGGAGTGAAGGCTTTGTGCTGGAGTGAAGGCTTCGTGCTGGAGTGAAGGCTTCGTGCTGGAGTGAAGGATCTGTGCTGGAGTGAAGGATCTGTGCTGGAGTGAAGGCTTTGTGCTGGAGTGAAGGCTTCGTGCTGGAGTGAAGGCTTCGTGCTGGAGTGAAGGATCTGTGCTGGAGTGAAGGATCTGTGCTGGAGTGAAGGCTTTGTGCTGGAGTGAAGGCTTCGTGCTGGAGTGAAGGCTTCGTGCTGGAGTGAAGGATCTGTGCTGGAGTGAAGGATCTGTGCTGGAGTGAAGGCTTTGTGCTGGAGTGAAGGCTTCGTGCTGGAGTGAAGGCTTCGTGCTGGAGTGAAGGATCTGTGCTGGAGTGAAGGATCTGTGCTGGAGTGAAGGCTTTGTGCTGGAGTGAAGGCTTCGTGCTGGAGTGAAGGCTTCGTGCTGGAGTGAAGGATCTGTGCTGGAGTGAAGGATCTGTGCTGGAGTGAAGGCTTTGTGCTGGAGTGAAGGCTTCGTGCTGGAGTGAAGGCTTCGTGCTGGAGTGAAGGATCTGTGCTGGAGTGAAGGATCTGTGCTGGAGCAGTTTTGGTGCTGGGCTCCTGCAAAACGGAGCTGGTTTTGGAGCTGTCTGGTAAGAAAGGGTCATCTCCTGCAGGATTGAGTTTCCCTCTTGGCAGCAGGCACGGTGCGACCAGAGGGTTGTGATCGTATTAATGGATTATCAGAAGAATGCAGGAAAATAAGGAGCTTTCGGACTGTTCTCCAGAAGAAAAGCTGAGCACAAACTTTGGCCTTTCATCAAACTGAGGAAGATCCCCAGGTCCATCCCTGGGATGTAACGTGGCTGTGAGCACCCAGACCCCACCAGGATTTGATCCAAAATTCTCCTCACAGCAAACCCAGGGCACAGCCCCACGGATGCTGGTGGTTCAACTTCAGCAGCTGCATTTTGGGGCTGGAGTAAATGCAGAGGTGGAGCCTGTGGCAGAAGGTGACTCGAAAAGCTGGGATGGCTCCATGGGTTTCAGCTCCCAGGGACACATGGTAAGAGCCGAGCAGGGTGCCCGGCACAGCCGTACGTACCCGTTTGCTCTGTGAAAAGAAGGATTTTTGTGCTGGCAGAGGAGGTTGTGTGAGGACCAGGTGTCCTCAGGTGACTGCACCTCTCTGTGCTCCCCATCGCTCCCTGGGCACACCCTCACAGCCATGGTTTTGCACTTCCAGCTCCTGCAGCCCAAAGCCCGGGGTTTGCTGGGTTCCTCCATCCCTTCCAGAAAGATGGGACAAAGCTGGAGCAGCCTTGTCCCCCCCTGCCCGGCAGTTTGGCCACCCACCTCTGCCTCGTGGCCAAACCCTGTCCCCACCCGTGCAACTCACTCTCCTTTTCCAGAATTGCTTTGAACAAGAGGGACAAGCCACCAGTGTGGATTTAACGGGTGATGTTCCAGATCCGGGTGCCAGTCGGGGTAACCTGAGTGGCAGAGCTGCCTCCTGGACCTGGGGACATGGGGTGTCCATCCTGCTGTGCCAAACCAGAGCTGGGGATGGAGGGAGACGGCTGCGCATCTGCATTGTGGAGTAGCTGTGATGAGACCAAGTGAAGAGCAGAAGCAGCAAGATTCAGCGGTGGCCGTGCCCAGCACTGTGTGGGCCAGGCTGGGCAAAGCCCAGTGTTTCCTTGCTGGAGGGTCACTGTGCCAGCAGGAGCAAGACTTGGACATGTCAACACTCAGACTCAGAGTAGATATAAAGAAGAATTTTTTATGATGAGAAACACTGGCCCAGGTTGCCCAGAGAGGTGGTAGAAGCCCCATCCCTGGAAACATTCAAGGTCAGGTTGGACGGGGCTCTGAGCAACCTGATCTGGTTGAAGATGTCCCTGCTCACTGCAGGAGGTTGGACTAGATGGCCTTGGAAGGTGCCTTCAACCCAAACCATTCCATGAGTCCGTGAGTTCTATGATTGTACCCAGCCCTGAGCTTCCTGGCACCTCCTGGTGCCATCTCGGTGCTCAGCCGGGCTGCCTTTGGCTCCTCAATGTCCAAAAGGAGGGATGGTGGGAATCTGGATGGAGACAAGAGTGAGGCTGCTCCATCTGATGGCAACTACCCAGGCTGAGCTCAGCAGGGCTGGAAAGCTGCATCCCAACCCTGCTGCTCGCTTTGAGACCATTCAACCAAGGAACAATTGACAGGACAAGAGGAAATGGGCTCCAGTTGTGGCCAGGGCAGTTGAGATGGGATGTGAGGAAGAATTTCTTTGCTGAAAGGGTTCTCAGGCACTGGAAGGGGCTACGTAGGGAGGTGGTGGAGTCCCCATCCCTGGAGGGATTGAAGAGTCGTGTAGACACAGTGCTGAGGGACATGGGTTAGTCGGGGACTGGTCAGTGTTGGGTTCATGGTTGGACTCCATGATCTTAAAGGGCTTTTCCAATCCAATTCTGGGATTCTGTGAGATGCAGCATCCCAGCAAAGCCATGAAATCCTCCTTCTCCCTCCAGGACCTGGAGCACAGCACAGCCATGATCAATGATTCCATGATCCTATGAACACTTGCCCCACCAGATGCAGAGCAATAACCACGGGCAGCTGTTCTGAGCCACCTGGCATTGCTGACAAACACTCAAGTCATGGAGCTTTGGCCCTGGGTCCCCTTCCCTGCTGGAGCCCAGCACCCCTCATCATGGCCAGAGCTGTCGTGGGGTCTCACCAGCTGCTGGGTCACCCATTTCAGCTCCTTGCAAATGCTTTGCACCCTCATGTGCCAACCACCATCTCCAGGCAGCTCAGGGTGCACGGCACATCCTGGTTCATGAGCACCTTTGGGTGCAGGTCTGCAGCTGGGGAGGTTTTGGTGATAGGGGATGCGGGATGGGTCTGAGCCAGTGTGATTGTCCCCGATGTGACCAAACAGAGCAGTGGGAGAGCCCCACAGCCGTGTCTGCAGCAGCAGGACTGGGGGAGCACGTGTCAAACCCCTTGTGATTATTTATCGTTGCTGGGAATGGGTTTAAAATATGTGAAAACCAGAAGGACTGGAGGACACAGCTCACCCATCGTCCCAGGTGAGTCATGGTGGTGATCCTTCCACGCACGTGTGGGTTTCTCCTTTCCCCCCACCCCAAACTTCAGCTCTCCTGCAGGTTGGCACGTACGGTTGGTGGCTTTTTAGAGCAAGAGGAAGTGAAGGCAAAGCCTGGAATTAGGTTTTTTAATTGTTTTGCACGTGAGAGCTGGGGTTTAGTTTTTTGAAAGGTCACGGGCGAGCGGGTGGGGACCAAAATTACTGGCTGGTGAACCAGGAAACATTTCTACATGACGTGCAGTGAAGCTGAAACTACCCTCCTAAAATTTTATGGGTTTGCAATAAACCAGAGGCCCTTTCTCAGGTGCATGGATCAAGTGTCACAGCCGTGCTCCGTCACAGCCCTTTCCTCCCCGGCACGGGGCGAAGGGGGCTGAGGCCTCTGGGAGCAGCTCAGGAGGCGACGATTAAGGTTGAGCTCTAGGTTGGGTGGTTGAGCTCTAGGTTGGTTGGTTGAGCTCCAGGTCGTGTGGTTGAGCTCTAGGTCGTGT
The DNA here is from genome assembly GCF_000700745.2 of Antrostomus carolinensis. Classification (NCBI taxonomy): domain Eukaryota; kingdom Metazoa; phylum Chordata; class Aves; order Caprimulgiformes; family Caprimulgidae; genus Antrostomus; species Antrostomus carolinensis. The sequence continues at coordinate 3,298 of NW_010300361.1, read as the reverse complement.
GGTTGAGCTCTAGGTCATGTGGTTGAGCTCTAGGTTGGTTGGTTGAGCTCCAGGTCGTGTGGTTGAGCTCTAGGTCGTGTGGTTGAGCTCTAGGTCATGTGGTTGAGCTCTAGGTTGGTTGGTTGAGCTCCAGGTCATGTGGTTGAGCTCTAGGTCCTGTGGGATCCTGTCGCTGGCTGTCCGCAGTGTATTCACCTCTCAAAATGCCTCAACATCAGCTGCTGAAAGCTGCTTGTCCTGCCAGAGAACCAACTGCTGCCATCCAACTTGTCACCACAAGTGGGGACCATTCCCCACCTCCAAAACCTGTGTCATCTGCTTCACCTGAGGCTGCTATTTCTTCACGAGTCCTTTATTCATAGAATCATAGAAAATTCCCCAAATTTTGCAAGCTCTCCAAGAACAAACTGCAGTTTTCTCAGTCCTTCCCCATTTAGCACCTCTCCCCACCGCCTTGCCGGGAACCGCTTGATGCCAGTGAGCATTTTTGGTGCTTGTTCCCCACTCCTGCTCGTATCTCAACAGAGAAATCAGGACTTAAGGCACCACATTCTGATGATACAAACACACCCAGCAGCCTCCACCACCCTCCCCATGCCTGCAGGACAGGGACACCAGCACGGGGATGGCACCGTCCCCTCCCAACGCTCTTTCCTCTCCCCACCAAACCCTCGACCCGACACACGTTTTGCTGCCGGTGCTTTATTGGCGCCGTGTCTCCAGCTCCAACTCTTTGTACCCTGGTGGGATTTCATGATCTTACATCCTTATATGGTGAAACTATTCTTTTTCTAGCTTGGCATTGTTTATAACCCAGTTGAAAATATTTAGACTCTGGCTGGGTTCTCCAATTATCTTGTAACCTACGGGGCATATAATTACGGTTAGTTAATGTGCAATTAACTGCATCCTTTAAAACAAAGGGCTCGCTGGCGATGAGGCAGCGTTCACAGCCCTTCTTGTTTTCTCCAATAACAGTAAAAACAAACCTGTCAAATTCCATTTTTAAATAAACATTTCCCCTCCCCCCCCCCAGTAAATTCTATTTGGCAAATATTGTTAAACTGGGATCGTTTGGGGGTTTGGATTTTTTTTCCCTTTTCTCTTTTTTTTTTTCCCCCCCTCGTGGAAAATTTATTTAAAAAGGAGAAATGTTTGGAGTTTGCAAGGAGTTGAAATTAAAAAAAAAAAAAGAGGCTGGAAGTCCATGCTGCTTCCCAGAGTCTTTGCTGGGGATTGAGTGGCTGCGAGCCCATTGATGGGAGCACCGACCCGATTCCCCGCTGCCCTGCCCGGCTCTGGGGTCACCTGTAAAATCCCATCGGATCCAGTCTGCCCTGGATGGAGAAATGGAATGGGGTAAGGTAAGGAAGGGAGGTGTCAGCAGGGTTTTTAATCCTTTGAGGAACTTCTGGGCTATAACCCCAGATGATCCACCTCAGCCAGGTGCCCAGTCCCACCATGAGCTATGCTGGGCTGGTCCAGCTGCCACCTTCATTTTTTTCTGAGTTTTTAATGGTTTGGACTGGTTTTGGTGGACTGGTTGTGTTGGTGTGCTGGTGGGGAGGGATTTGGGCAGGAGTGGACTCACGATGCTCTGTGCACCTCAGTGAGGAGGGGACGTCAAACCGCACTGGGGCTCTGCGAGGGAGCGGGGAGGACGATGGAGCCGGGGGCTCCTTCCACTGCTGGCCCTGTCCCAAGGAGGGGATGTGTGGGGACATGTCACAGGCTGCCATGGCATGAGTTTGTCCATCCTTTACTTGCAGCTGCCTGCTGTGACGTTGGCCCCCAGTGTGAGGAAACCCAGTCAGAGTGTGGGGAGGTGGATATCCACCAGCCCAACCAGGCTACATGCTGTCAGGGATGGATCAGCTGAGGACACCACCTTGTCCCCATTGCCACCACCAGCCCTGAGCCACCCTCGCCTGCCGTGGCCTTTCCCCTTTGTCCTGGGATATGAGGAAGGATTTCTTTGCTGAAAGGGTTCTGAGGCATTGGAAGGGGTTGCCCAGGGCAGTGGTGGAGTCCCCATCCCTGGAGGGATTGAAGAGTCGTGTAGACATAGTGCTGAGGGACATGGGTTAGTCGGGGACTGGTCAGTGTTGGGTTCATGGTTGGACTCGATGAACTTGAAGGGCTTTTCCAATCCAGGCAATTCTGGGATTCTATGTGATTCTGTATCTCTGTGCCTCAGTTTCCCTGATGCAACACTGGATCAGTCTTGGGAGGGTGGAGGGGATAAGTTGGAGCCAAGGGGACACTGGTGGTCCCTTGGGAGATGATCAGCCAACCCAAACCATGGGGATAGAAGGGAGGGAAGAGGGGCCCACAGGCGAAGGGCGCGTAATAAGGATATTTGTTTTGCCTGTTTTGCAGAGTTTCAATGTTCTGACTTGCTCTAAGATGAAGGTATGGAAGTTTGCAGCCATTGCATCGATGCTCCTCAGTTCCATGTTATCCATTTTAGTTTGTAGAGACATGTTCAACGGAAGCCGGAAATACAGCCCCTTGCCTTCCTCGTCATCTTCCTCACGGGCATCCTCTTCCTCCTCCTCTTCCTCCTCCTCCTCTTCACTGCCAGCGGCTCGGCGGAGATCCCCACGGGCCCTTCAACACCACAGCTCGCTGCTCTCCCAGTGTAAGATGATGGAACTGGATGATCTTTAAGGTCCCTTCCAATCCTAACCATTCTATGATTCTAAGCTGCTGTGCCTCTGCCCC
>NW_010300361.1:0-550 GCF_000700745.2 Antrostomus carolinensis | reverse complement strand
CGCCCGCAGGATCCGACCCCAAAACCATGTTGGCTTTCACCACCCCAAACCGTGGTCAGCTCTCCACGTAGGGAAACCGAATGCAAACAGCTCATCTTAACACACACACAAAAAAAACTGCTTTTTTAGCTCCAAATGTGCTTTTTAATTTTTTTCAATTTTTTTAATTTTTTTTAATTTATTTTAAATTTTTTAAATTTTTTTTATTTATTTTTTAAATTTCTGCACTATTTTTACAAATGCAAAACATCAAACAGGAGCTGAAAACAAGGGGGAACTGCTCCGCTCTGCCGTGGTCAGCTCTCCACGTAGGGAAACCGAATGCAAACAGCTCATCTTAACACCAAAAAAACCCCAAAAACCTGTTTTTTTAGCTCCAAATGTGCTTTTTAAATTTTTTAAATTTTTTTTATTTATTTTTTAAATTTCTGCACTATTTTTACAAATGCAAAACATCAAACAGGAGCTGAAAACAAGGGGGAACTGCTCCGCTCTGCCGTGGTCAGCTCTCCACGTAGGGAAACCGAATGCAAACAGCTCATCTTAACAC
>NW_010300360.1:0-5528 GCF_000700745.2 Antrostomus carolinensis | reverse complement strand
TTACCCTTATGGACCCTCATCCAACTGCCCTCGGCCCATCAACCCAGCCTGTCCAGATCCCTCTGCAGAGTCTTCCTACTCTCGAGCAGATCAACTTTCCCGCTCAGTATACTGTCATCTGCAAATTTACTGGGGGTGCACTCGATCCCCTCATCCAGATCACTGAGAGATATCAAACAGAGCTGGCCCCAACACTGAGCCCTGGGGAACACCACTTGTGACCGGCTGCCAAGTTTTTTTTTTGTGCCCGGCTGCCAAGTGGATTTAGCTCCATTCACCACAACTCCCTGGGCTCGGCCATGCAGCCAGTGTTTTACCCAGTGAAGAGTCCACCTGTCTGAGCCTTGAGCCGCCAGCTTCTCTAGGAGAACACTGTGGGAGACAGTGCCAAAGGTCTTGCTAAAGTCCAGGCAGACAACATCCACAGCCTTACCCTCACCCACTAGGCAGGCCACCTGGTCATAGGAGATCAGGTTGGTCAAGCAGGACCTGCCTTTCATGAAGCCATGCTGGCTGGGCCTGGTCCCTGGTTGTGGCCCTGTATGAGCAACTTTGGTTGTTATGATAGCGAGCAAGGGCAGGCTGCTCTTGGTTCTGAAGTTCATCTTGGGGATGTTCTCTTGAACATTCAGGGCTGGAGACCTCCTTTGCATGAGGAACTGACCCCTCTCACCAGGTAGCTGTTGACCTCGTGTTCCTGAGAGTTAATGAGAGGAGTAGGAAATCCATGTGCAGCTGTAGCACACAGCAAACAGCAGAGAGACTTGCTTCAAGTAAGAGTAGTGTGTGCGATACGTACACATGGTGCTGAAGATGTAGAAGATAAATGTCCAGGTGCTGGTGAGTGATGTGGACGCTTCTCCATGAGCATTTCTGTGAACGGCAGAATGGTTTTGCAAATGGTACTGGGATGTATAAAACGCTGTTCTGCAATTTGGGAAAATGCCTTCTGCCTTGGTTTATAAGGCTGGATCTGTTCATCCCGACCTCCACACACCAAATCTGAAAGCAGCCTAGGTGGGAGCTGTCTGAAGGCTTCCTTACTGGTCCGTTACATGGAGAGGCTTATCCGAAGTGCTTGTAAAGCATGTGACAATGGGCAATTTTTGGATGCAGTGGTATGAGTCTCCTTCTGTGTTGGGACTGGACTTCTTGAACTCTGAAGTTGTGATCTTGGTCACCTCAGAAAGTGCCAGTGCCTGCCTTTGGCAGTGCTTCCTCTGGGCAGGCTACATTGTGGGCTTCTAGCAAATGAGATATCATAGAGTCATAGAATCATAAAATGGTTTGGGTTGGAAGGGACTTTTAAAAGGTCATCTAGTTCCAACCCCCTGCAGTGAGCAGGGACATCTTCAACTAGATCAGGTTGCTCAGAGCCCCATCCAGCCTGACCTTGAATGTTTCCAGGGATGGGGCATCTACCACCTCTCTGGGCAACCAGTGCCAATGTTTCACCACCTGCATTGTAAAAAATTTCTTCCTTGTATCTAATCTGATATTCTTGGTTAAAATGGGGTTTCACTTCCTTACCAATGTCATGGAAAAAGCTCCGCAGCAGTACTGATGGTAGAGAATGAGTTGCTTTGGTTTTATTTTTGGAGTTAGATAAGTGTCTGATAAAATAAGTCACAATACTGTTATCGGATCTAATGGTAAGGTGTCTTTGTACTTGTTTAGCATTGCATTATGTTTGAAGGTGTGTTCCTCACCTCTGAGCCGTCGTTGCTTTGTAAGAGAAGGAGTGGTGGTGGGTTTCACTACGGTTAAAGGGTGCCCTGAGCACGAGCTTGCAGAGATGAGGCCCACACATATTTTTACATGTGAGAAGCACTGTTATGTGGAGTTAAGCACCCTGCATATTGCATCCCTTCCCTAGCCCCAGATCTGGAGTCTGTATTCAGAGATTCAAGCCGCTCGTACAGAATTTCCTGGAGTTCAGCTAAATGAGGTAGTTTTGCTGCGCATAGCATATTTTGTGATACAAACATGTACTTGCATAGGAGTATCAGAATAAGTTGTGCTGTTGCCAGTTTGCTTTTTCCTATCAAGTTGGTGTGTCTGACTCGTATCTTCTGTCTTGTTTTGAATCAGAAACAGATACCCAAGGAAGTGGCTGACGTTTTTAATGCCCCCAGTGACAATGAAGATTTCCTGGGGTTCCAAGATGGTGATTCCAGACAGAGGTTGTTGTCAAAGGACACCTATGCTGGTTTTGATTCCCAGGAGTCAGGAAAAAAGGTAGGAATGGATTGCCGTGGCCCAGTTACACTTTTTTGGTGCAGTAGTGCTCTGAGTTTGTGTCAAGGCTGCATGAGCCATAACTCGCAGCAAAACCTCAAAAACTGCAGTCCTCATATTAAAAATAAGTGTAAATAACTTGCTATCCTTTTAGGTTTTGAAAATTGCTTCTAAAAACTCTTTTGTAATATGAGGAAAATGGGTTTCCTTAGGAGGTGAGTTTTAAGTGAAGTAGGTAGGTGAAGCAAACAGGAGAGAGAGAGAATTACCATCCTGGGCTGGTGTGCTCTGGATACATAAGACAGTAGAAATGCCTGGTAATAGATGGGTTACAGGACTATGCAGACTTCAAGGTATTTCTTCCAGAAATTTATATCAGTGCTATTTCTGCACTGATTTATATTGTCGCTTTTTCTGCACTAAAATCTCTGTTTTAGTGGTGGTGACCCACAGAAACCATCAGCTCCTGCTTTGATTGTGAGATTTGCTGGTTCTCTGAACTCTTAATGATGAGGTAGCTTGGGTCAGTATTACGATTTCACGTTTTTCATTCACTGACTTGGTAGCTGAAGGTACCAGCTGAATTCACAAGAAAGGAAGAGAACTGGTGTGATGTCTTGGCTGCCAGAAAATTTAGGTTTTAGTCTTTCAGAAGCTTGGAATTACACATGTGATAGATATGGGCTAATGTGCTAAAAGATATCCTAGTCAGCTGTGCTTTCAAAAGGGTCCTTCTGTTCCGTTAATAAAAAAATGTGAAAATTTATTTTTTCTCTTTTTTTCTTTCTTTCTCCCCCTTTATCTTTATTTTTCTTTTTCTTTCCCTCTCTTTTTTCTCTTTTTTCTTTCTCTTTCTTTTTCTTTCTCTTTCTTTTTTCTTTCTCTTTCTTTTTTCTTTCTCTTTCTTTTTTCTTTCTCTCTCTTTTTTCTTTCTCTTTTTTCTTTCTCTTTCTTTTTTCTTTCTCTTTCTTTTTTCTTTCTCTTTCTTTTTTCTTTCCCTTTTTTCTCTCACGTCAGTACCTGGTTAAGGGTTGTTGAAGACAAGGAATATGACTAGTGTTAGCAAAGGGAACAGACAGAACAAGGCTTGTACGAGTATGTGCTATTTCTGCACCTTCATAGGCGAATGGCCTCAAAGAGGCTTGTACAAAGTGCAGAAGCTGTTTGGGAGTAGAGCCTCGACTCTGTGCTGTGGAGAAAGACAGTGGCTTAAAAGTACTGAATATACTTGCCTCCAAATTGCTTCATCATCTGTTGATAGATGGGGGTACTGGTGGCTTCAGAAAATGAGGAGGTAGCTTGCTCTTGTATCTGTGGCTTTGTGTGGAGCATGAAGAAGGATCAACGAGGAGAGGCGGCAGTGGTGGTGCAGTGGGAGCCTTGTGCGGGAGCCTGAGCTTTTGCTGCCTGCTTGGGGACTGCAGGCACTTTACTTCTCTCTGACTTGTTTTCCCAACTTGTGATGTGGAGATTACGATAACGATCTTTGCTGCAAAGCATTTTAAAATCCTCTGATGAAAAATGCTGTGGAAGACCTAGGCACTGTTAATTTCACATGCGTTACTGGGAATCCCAGTGAGACTTGTTCCAGATTTACAGCTGGCACTGCAGCCTTCCTCACCATTCCTGTGTTTCCCTTGGGCTGAGAATTATTTAAAATCTCCATCAGTACTGGGTTTAGCTCCTTTACCGCTAAATGGTACAATAAAAACACAATTTTTTTAATCCAGAATTACATCCATTTATGATGCCAGACAGCACTGTCTGGAGAAAGACCATAGGTACTTGTGGTGCAGTTTTTGAAAAAAGAAAAGGTTTTGGTGTGAAGAGCAAAACGATGGGAAGAGGAGGCAAGGCAGCCACCCTGCTGAGGCAGTGAATGGGATGTTAGTGCATCAGATGTTCCCTTGGATGCTGATGTGCAAACGCATTAACAAGTATTGCCCTCTGCCTGTCTGCTTTTCCTCGGGGCTTTCTGCAATCTTGCTCCTGTAATCTCTGCCCTTCTGCTGAGTTTCAGCTGTTTCTCCTGTAGGTATCCCTGGTGTGGATTTTGCCTTGTGTAGACCGTTCTTCATAGGCGTAACAGCATAGCTCTGTGTGTGCTATTTTTAGTCACTTTAGCTAACAAACAGCTAATTCCACCCCCCTGCCCCACCTTATTGTGGAATTTCATGAAAACACAGAATGCATAAAAACTTCAGTTTCCCCCCAAGAAATGCAATTTAACTTTAAAGTAACTTCCCTATTGTGTTTGTTCCTTTCTCAAGCAGCTGCACTGCAGCTATCAACAAAAGAATAAAGTAATTTTGCTCAGAGAAAACTCATTCCAATTACCCATAATAATTTGTAGGAGATGTTTAAGTGTAAAGAACAGTAGCTCCCCCCTCCCATTCCCCTGTAAGTTTTTCCTCTCATCTATTGTATCTGTTTTTCACCAGATATTATCTTAATGTAAAGAAGTGTGTAATTAAAGTCAGGGAAGGGAGGGAATTGAAAGGAAGAATGAAGATATTTAGCAAGTGCATCGTATGAAAGGTCATTTTTGTATCTCACGTGGGAGGAAGAAATAGCAGGGGAAAATTGGGGAGACAAACTTCAATGAGTGGCGCTGACTTTCAACAGGTGGGTGTAGTGTGAACACGGGTTATGTTCCCACCATGAACAAGTCTTTCAGGAGACTAACAGGGACAAGTTGACAGATGGGCTTCTACTAATTCTGATTAAAAGTATGGAAATGTATTTCTGATTTAGTAAAGGCATTGTGTTTAATGGGTGTGTAATGTGCATATCGTGAAGAGTGTTTTAATGAGTTCTTGGTATATTTTTCATAAGCTGACTTTTTACTTCATATTCTCTAAGAAACTTGGGATCTGTCTACCCCAGAACATACTTGAATGATAAACTGTACCACTGAAGCAGAGAGTTGAGCAGTTGGAAGGTGGAGGGATGTTAGTCAGGCTGTTCAAAGCTCTGTAGTTTTGTGTTGGTATCTGTCACTTCAGTGACTGCATCTCCAGGAGCCCACAGCACTGCTGCAGCAAACCCAGAGGACTGGTGTTTCCAAGTGGAAACAAAGGAGGGCTCTTTCTTACTGTGGTTGTAGTTTGTGTTTTCATCCATTCAGGGCCTGTTTTTTTTATATCCAGAAGAAAACATGCAAAACCACATGATAAATTACACATAAGAAAACTGATAGTTTATTTTTTTGGGGCAGTAGTGAAGTAGAGGAGGAAGAGGTGAAGAGGCCCTGTGCTCAAAATCACAGAATCACAGAACAGTAGGGGTTG
>NW_010300359.1:0-11213 GCF_000700745.2 Antrostomus carolinensis | reverse complement strand
CCGGCAGGGGGATTGGACTAGATGATCTGTCACGGTCCCTTCCAATCCCTAACTTTCTGTGATACTGTGATTCTGTGTATGCATTTTGTGTAGTAAGGGTAGGGACTTAAATATAGGTCTCAAAGCAACACTAAAATTACTTCCATAGAAAATGTATAGAGAATGTAGCTATATAGAAACCTACAAGAATCAAGTAGAACTTAGACACTGTAAGCTTAAGAAATCATTCTTGCTTTTGTATTTTTTTTTATTTTTAATCAGTGTCATGGTTAGCCATTGCCTAATATATCGCTTAAGTTGAAAAACAAGTTGATGAGAGAGAAACTATCATAAATAGGAAAAAAAAATATTTAATTACAAGTTGCTAAACAGAGAAATTAATGGAGTTGATATTTAGCAGGAACTTACAGGAATCATGCTAGTTTTTTGTCATAGTTTAACCTCAGCTGGCAACTAAACACTACACAGCTGCTTTCTCAATCCCCACCCCAGTGGGACAGGGGAGAGAATCAGAGGATAAAAGTGAGAAAACTTGTGGGTTGGGATAAAGACAGTTTAATAGGTAAAGCAAAAGCTGTGCGTGCAAGCAAATCAAAACCAGGAATTCATTCATTGCTTCCCATCAGCAGGCAGGTGTTCAGTCATCCCCAGGAAAGCCAGGCTCCGTCAAGCTTAATTGTTACTTGTGAACATCCTCCTCTTCCTTCTTCTTCCCCCAGGTTTATATGCTAAACATGATCTCATATGGTATGGAATATCCCTTTGGTCAGTTGGGGTCATCTGTCCCAGCTGTGTCCCCTCCCAACTTTTTAGGCACCCTGAGCCTACTCACTGGCAGAGCAGAATAAGGAGCTGAAAGGTCCTTGACTTAGTGTAAGCCCAGCTTGGCAACAACTGAAATATCAGTGTGTTATCAACATTCTTCTCATCTTAAATCCAAAACACAGTATTATACCAGCTACTAAGACAAAAAATAACTCTATCCCAGACATAACCAGGACACTTACGGCAGGCACTGAGACTGGGCTGACATCTTGACCAGTACAGAGAATTTTGTAATTATTTTTTTAAAAAGCATAAAGAAAAAAAAAGTTTATGAAATCAGCAAATAATTAAATTTACTTTTTCTATATTACTATAGAAATAAAAGTGAGTGGACCCTCAAGAGGTCATCTGGACCATTCCCATTCCTACCACATCATCAGCAGTATCAAGTAGGTCTGCATGGAATAGTTTAATATACACTGTAACATAAGTAGATACTTCCTTGCAAGCAATTTAATGCACCACTCTCCCAAACTACTCTTCCTGTGACAGTAGTGAAACTATATCAATGATCTATCTTTACTATAAATTACTGAGATATCCCATTTTTTTAGCACACACTACTGTGTTGCAATCAACTAAAGTTTGAATGCTTCAGGAGAATGTGTATTGTTTATGTTATATGCGTCAAAGCCTATTGACCCTCCTTAAGTGGAATTGTACTACTGACTTCAATAGATTATATTGCATAATGTATTATGAGATTGTATGAATAGTGTATTATGCCTATTGTAAGACAATACATGCCCTTATTGAAGAAATAGAACATTTGATACACACTACAAAAGTTACCATAAAGTTCTCTCTTCATATAGATGTCTATGTAATGTGAAATTCTACAAGGTGTTGAGGCACTAATGATAGACACCTCATAGTTTTCCCTATTCATATGCAGGAACAGAAGCTGTAAAATGTAGTACAGCTGATACCCATCAGGACAATGCACTCCTGAAATACAGATTTTCTCAATATGCTGAGTACTTTTGTGTAGTAATGAGGATTTTTCAAGTTTCTTTATATGGGCAGATCACATCTGGCTTACTTACTGCTAACATTGAAAAGTGCGTTTCTAGCTGATTTTTTTTTTCCCTATTTCAAAATCATGTAACTCAATGATTGGTAGGTGAAAATTTTCATGAAAAACTGAACTTTAATACGAAACCTTCAGAGAAGGCTTATGATTCTTTGATGATGGTAACTTTTTTTTTAAGGCAAAATATTGATCCTCTGGTATGCAACTTTATTTCATTTCCATGTGAGAGTCCTTTTTCACTGTTCTTTGTCCAAAATAAAGATTGCATTGCTATATCACTACCATCTTGTCTGTGCATAATCTGTTTCTTCTTCCCTGTCATTTTTGGACGCTGACTACCTTATTCAATTCATGAGACCTTAATATTTTCAATTTTTGGTTTCAAAAACACCTACTCCATCAAGTAAATAGCAGGCAGAAGATTGGTCTTCTGTATATAATGCCTCATAACTTGTGTGGTCTCTATCTTTATTATTAACTCACTAAATGTGTTACAAGAAAAAGCTTAATGTGAGATTGCTGCTGCTTGACTGGGAGGCACAACTGCTGAACTGCAAGGTTTAGTCCTCATCAGTGCCATCTGAGCCCACACTGAAGCACACTATTGTGTTGAAATTTTTTGTCTTGTAAACTAGATACTCAAGTCTGGCCATTGATATGTGAACATATAAAATATATTCAGATTTATTCATTTATTTTCTGTATTAAGAATTAGATTTTAGAAAATAAGCTTAGCTTCATTTTATCTCTGTGTTAGGTGGGAAACTTTAAGTTTAGATCATTTTGTCTGTGTTAAGTGGGAAACTTTTACAATAACTAACAAGCTATTCCACACTATCAGCAAAGGCCTTGCGGTGCCTGGTATGCGAGCAGTCTGGAGCAAGATAAGAAGGAACTGGTATGCAACACCTGCAGTCTGAAGCAAAAAGCTGGCTTTATTTTGTCTAGAGGTCTACAAGGGTGCTAACAAGCATCAACAGGAGGCAGTGCACAAGCGTAAAAGGGAGTGAACTTATGTTAACAATTTTTTTGAACTAATTAGCTTAACCCATCCTAAATTTAATGAAGATGTATTTGTGTGTCCTTTAAATAATGCCTTTGTAAAAGAGTGGGCTTGCAGGGCCTTTATGGAACAATCCACCTTGTTGCCTGCTGGTGAATAAAACATACCTGCCTTATAACTCTCTACGAGTTGTAAGGTTTGATTCCGCAGATCACCTTGACTTCAAGCTATGGATCATATTTACCCAGTACTATAGACACTCTTAACACCTGAAACAAACAATTAATGTGATCAACCTCTCTTCCTACCAGATACCACTTCTATTGTTAAAAAATACTTTTCTTTACCTTTCTTCCTCTGCCTGATAGGAAAAGTATGACTGAGGTTGAAAGATGTGCTGTTTGTTATTTAGTATATTCTACACAGTTCAGCACTGTCTGAGAAAGTCTGAAGAAAGGATAATTAAATGGATTTTATGTTTCAAACATACACTTCTCCTTATGAAAAGGTTAAAAAACATAAAAAAAAAGAAATTTCATTTTGGAACTTAGGGAAAATAAAGCAATTTCTAGAACTGATATATGTTTGTGAGTTAGAGAAACATAAAAGTTGATGTTAGATTTTTCCTATCTGCCAAGTCCTGCTTTGATTTTATTTTAATTAACACAAGACACAGTTCTCTTGTTTACTCACACTAAGAAGAGAAATTCATTGTGATTCTTCCAAAAAAGTTTGAATGGAGATGAACAGAATCCATGAAAAAAAGCTCTTCAAATTCTAGGGTCTTAACAGGGTCAGAAATAGATCCGAGAAGTTTCTCATGGCTAATTAAACTAATTTACTGACATTCCTCTGACTACAATTTCAGCAGCACTACATCCTAAATCTTGGAATATCTTCAGTTTTACAGTATCCTGGTTGCTCTGCCAAGAAAAACAGTGTTTAAAACATAAGGCTTCTAACTGATCTTCAGTTTCTTGTTATCAGCTGAAGAAGTTACAATCTGCTTAAAAATTAAATAGATCCATAAATACGTCTCTACATGAGGGAGAGAAAGGGACTGTGTGCATGAGAGCTAGAAAATATCTGTGGCAAAGGAGTAGGCTGGGGAAACATCCTGGCATCAGTTCGTTTTGCTCTACCTCTCCACACCTAGCATATTGGGTGTAAATGGCAATGTCTTGGCAATGAGGTGGCTGCAGGGGTGGTTGCCTTATCCTGGACACTGGAGCTGGCTCACCACAGGGCACAGCTGAACCCCTCAGTCAATCGTATTTAAGAAAAGGCAAAACACCACACAGTAGCTGTGAGAGAGAGAAGTGGGGGAGAGAGGGAAGAAGAAAATTTTTTAAAAAGGTGAGAAACAGCCCTGCAGACACCAAGGTAAAAGAAGCAGGGAGAAGGTACTCCAGTTGCCTGAGCAGAGGTTCCCCTGCTGCTCATGGAGACCACGCTGGAGCAGATATCCACACTGCAACACGTGGAAGATCCCATGCTGCAGCAGGTAAATATTACCTGAAGGAAACTGCAGACTGTAGAGAGTCCATGCTAATGCATGTTTATCCTGAAGACTGCAGCCCATGGGAATGATCCATGCTGGAGCAGGGTAAAAGTGTAAGGGGAAAGGAGGAACAGAGAAGAAATGCTATGAACTGATCACAACCCCTATTCCCCATCACCCTGCACCACTTGGGCAGGAGGTAGAGGAGTCAGGAAAGAAGGAGTGAAGTCAGGCCTGGGAGGAAGGGTGGGATGAAGGTTTAGGGTTTTTTTTGCTTGTTTCTCACAATTTTAATATATTTTAACTAGCAAAACATTAAAATAATTTTCCCTAAGTGGAGTCTGTTTTGTCCAGATGGTAATTAGTAAATGATCTCCCTGTACTTATTTTGAGTCATGAGGTTTTTTCATTTTATTTTCTCCCCCTGTTGCATTAAGGAGGGGGAGTGAGAGAGCAACTGGGTGGCTGTCTGGTAGCCAGACAAATTCAACCCATCACACCTATATATTTAATTGACAGTCTTCAAATTCTCTATTTCTTGAAAGGAGTCAGATGACGAGACTCATCCATAGAAGTAAAAACATGAGTTAGACAGGAAGAGAGAAGTGTACAGAGACAATTTAAGGTGGATAGCAAGGTCATTTGGTGTCCAAAACAATATAGATTTTTATTTTCACAAATACTATTCAGAGGGAAGTATAAACTGTGAACTTCATAGGGGCAGATTTTTATCAGTACAAATCATTACATCTCCTCTGCTTCCATAATGGCTCTGCCAATTTGTGACAGATAAAGATGTATTGTACCTTGAAATGATCTTGCAGTCTGAAATAATCTAGAAAATCTGTCTTCTAGGATAGTGCAAGAGACTGTCTAATGTTTATTGGCTGTTTTGTTTTTTGTTTTCTTTCAAAGGGATTTCATGTTTCAGAAATAGGAACATATTTTTTTAAATTCTGGAGGAAGTGTTAAAATTACAAAGGATTCAACAAAGGTTAAGACAAGAGTGAGAGAAGAGAGTGAAGGATATAGGATATGTAGTGCAGTGTATGAATTATGGATAATTAGAGTTTAGGTTTCCAATGCATCAGAATCTAACTTCTGTATTGGTTATGAAAGTTTTTGTTAGAGTTAACTCCTTCCCTAATGCACTTTTTCCATAATTCTTCTATATTGTTTTGCTTTGTTATTTTCTGTTCCGCATGTTCTGCTTTTTTATCTACTTGCTTTTTTCTCCCCGCCTCCTCCTTTTCCCCCCCCCCCTCCCTTACCCCCCTCTGCTCCCCCCCACCACCCTTCCCCCATTACTTTCTACTAATTTACAAGCCCTTCTGAAACCAGCAGTTATGATGTATGGCTTTCAAATTCATTTCCAACAAATGGGTTTTGAATCAGGCAAAATGAATATGTCCATTATTATTGAACATGCTCTTCTTTTGAGAAGTAGTTGTAGCTCGAGCTATGTATGTATTGCTATTTATGACTATATGCATAAGTTTTCTTATTTTTAAGAAACACACAGTAAAATCTTTTGTGCATCCTTAAACTTTTTTTGGTACTATATGGAGCTGTGAATCAGCATATTTTTTACATTTCATGCTTTTTGCAGTTTAGTATGTGAAATCAGAATTGTTCCAAAATCTGTTCAAAAATGCTATTCCAAAATGTGCAAGGTATTTTATTCTCTTTTAATGATAAAATTAATTGATAAAAAACCAAGCAGGATTGTCAAGCACTGTCATTCTGTTGGAAAACAGTAAAAGATATATATGACTAAAAGAATCTCATCAAAATGATAAAGACCTAGTTGTATGGAAATGTTGCAAGGATGTATTTACAGGGAAACTGTTGCTGTATCACACTAATAAATTCCAAATTATATCTCTCATAAAAATGTGAAATATTTTAATTAATTAATTAATTAATAACAGCTCCTCAGCTGCTCAGAACAGCTTGTACGGACTTCAGAGAGCATTATCAGTGCTGCAAAAAACAAAGGGAGGACATGAAAGCTCGTGTTCCCTGTCATCGTACCTGCCAAGGCATTATTGCAGCTCCAAAGTAGAAATTACTTTTTTACAGCTAGATTAAGAGAAAACTTAAACTTTTTCACTTCTGAAAAAACATTTCTCTTCATTCAAGAGGAAGGTTGAGGAAGGTTCTTCTGAGCAAGAGGAAGGTTCTTCTGAGCAAGATTTTGTTACTGTAGAAAAATAACTCCATTCCTTCTTCTAGTATACATATTATAAGAATCTGAATATAATGCTTACTTTGTCATCTGGTTACTTAACAAATACAGTTTGTGACCAAGTTTAAAGGACTCAATTTCAGCATGTGAAAATATAGAGATTTCTTGATTTACCGTCTCCATTAATTTGATTTTGTGGACCATCATATTGTACCATCCTTTCCTTTCAAATGCCTTGAAATACCTCCCTTATGAAATTTCACAATTTTTGGATACCATTATTCCTAATATTCCACAACCTCATTCCTCTGATGCCTGCTAATTCTCAGCCTAGTGCTAACAAGTTTATGTTTAAAAATCAACTTCCGACTTCAGTTAAAAATGACTATCATGTTTATCCACTCCTTGTCCCGCCTTCCCTGAATAATTACAAAGAGCAACAAAATCCTTTCTCATTTGACATTTTGCCAAACTTTAGTTTCTTCTATAGAACATGTGTTTCATATAAGAAGTCACATTAGAAGGTCTTTTTTTTTCTCCTGAGGTTAAACTTTAAGTTTTCTAAATTTTGGTTATAGAAATTGGACTCAGTATTTCTAATTAAATCTTACAAGTTCTACTAGACTCAGAAAAAGTTGATTTGGAAAAGATTCCAGGAGTTTACTAATTCTACCTTCCTCCTTGGTATCATATATCATTCTACAGGTATTTTTCCAACATCCTTATAGCTCTGTTATTATTTTTAATGTCTGTATTAGCATGCTTACTTTTCCATAGTCCTGTTTTATTGGTGACTTATAATTAAATTTTAATCTGATTCACTCACTTTTTTCCTACCTGTTATTTGTTTTCAGTTTATAGAAGCAAACCTTAATATTATCCAAATTTCATGGTCTTGCACTTTGGACTAATAGATCTTATCCCATTGCTTTTTAACATGGTTCGTTTATCAGTGTCTTTTGAGTATTTCTACATGTTTTTTCCATGCTCTTAGTAGTGATGTTTTCTATCTTTGTCTTATCAGTATATTTCACTATTTTATACATATTTTGTGTCAAGATTTCCAGAGAGAATATGGAAGGGTGTTGGCCCCATAGTTCTTGTGGATATCCTATGCTTAATAATCTTTACAACAAGAAGATGGAAAACTATAGACAATTTCTAAGTTAACACTACTTTCCACAATTATGGATGGCATTTTTCCACTTTCCAGCAATTTCTTAGTGAAATACCCAGAAAACTTTAAGAATTTGACCATAGTTCCTGACACCAAAAACAAATTAAGAAGCCCACAATAAACTAAAAACAAAAAAACAAACCAAACAACCCAAACTTGGGGAATCTTCTTTCAGACTTCATATCAGATCACTAGTTAAATCCTGATCCTGTCAGAAATTCTGATAAGTTGGCCTAAAAAATGTTAATATTAGAAAAAACCCTCATAAGTACCATATATCTTTTACATGAGAGCATGATGTCTGGGAGTATTACACAGAAGATCACTTATAGTATGTTAATTACATTATAATTAAATAATGGTCATATACCAAAAATATTAAGAACATAACTGTACCATGAAAATTATGCTTTAAAACAAACCAAATTAAAAAAAGTTGCTGTTTTGTGGTTGTTTTTTTTTTTTTTCTTTTGTGGTGTAATCCTTCTTCCCCTAAGCACTAAAGATAAATCTGCATTTTTTTTTAAACACAAATTTTCTGGTCTCAGTTGTAGCACCTTGTATCAGTAACCTGCAGTGTAATCTGGTTGCAGTTGGCTGATTGTGAATTATTCTCCCTGTGGAAGAGGAGTCTTTAGTGCTGCTCAGCCTGAGAATATGTTCAGCACACAAAGCCCTTGACCCTGAGACAGACTTCTCTGCCTGAGATAAGGAAAAGAAGGGAAAGGTTCTTCGCACATCTCGACACAATTGTTAGCTTTGTGGATAGATTTTTAGACCCACAGTGTGTTGTAAGGAAAGTAAGTTGACAGTCAGAGTGAATACTTGTGTCTCTGATTTTACCCTTCTCACCCATACTGGTATGGGAGGCTTTGATATGAATCTCAGCAGCAGAGAGGATGTCAAGAAAGCTCACCACAGTGATGTCATCTTATGCACCTCTAAGACTACTTTGAGGCCCAGAGCAGAGTCTATTATACTTCTGCTCCTCAGTGGCCCTTGTAAGTGTTTGATACATGAAATCAGATCAGCATACAGGGGTAATACTCACTCCAACACAGGACAGCCTGTAAAATAGACACAACTTCACCAAATCCTTTCAGTGCTGAGCAAATACTTCTGTGATGCCATGATTTAAGCTAACCTTTTTTCTCAAGATAACAATAGCCCTTGTAAAAATCTTAATGTGCTTCAGGGAAGTGTGTTTGTGAGTAGGAGAGAAAACAGTACTAAGAGGCTTTTCTATGTGTTTGTTTCTTAGCCCCTCACCCTTCACTTGATATGATCTAATTCTCAGCACTCTTGTTCTCATTATTTGTACTTTTAGCACTGTACACTGACAGCAACATTTATTTATTAGCTTTAACTTCTGATCTGTATGATGAAGAGAAATATCTCGAATGACGAATAAGTCTGGAAAGAAAAAAGAAAAAATATAATTTAGTTAGTTAATTAGTTTCTTAGTGTCTGACATCTATGATTCTACGATTCTATGTTCTCATTGTTATCAGATCTGGAAGAAAAGCTGACTGGAAAAGCTACTTTACAGATCACTGGTTAAACTCCAAAGAGTCAACTAATACCTAAGCTCAAAAAGAGATTTAAAAGGTTTTGTAGCATTGTTCCTGTACTTAATGATGCATCCATGAGTCATCAGAACTCAAAAGTAAAGTAATTTTCAGAACAACTCCAAGCAGAAAGATTTGTGTTATAGATTCAATTAGCAAATGTATTAACAAATTACTATTTTACCATGAAATATGAATGAAAAGGCTGCTCATTCTTATTTCAGTCTGTTGCGGGTAAAAGTGAACTTTAAATCATCAACATCCTCATGTTTTTAATAGAATTGTCCTTATCTAGATTAAGCCTCTCCTTAAGATTAAGGGTATTTACTGAGACAAAAAAATATCTGTCTCCGGATTAGGGACATTAGGCAATTGATGGTTCAAAAAGTTTTCAATTTTGAAAGGATAAAAATTACCAGATTACCTGTTCAGTGGTCCATCCTGTCTTAGGACATGACACAAAACTGAAAACAACTGGAATTTTGCCATTGATTACAAAAAGCTGACCTTATATAGACCTTAAAAATGAACAGAAATGAACCATCAGAAATACATTTTTAGACTATTTCTCAGGAAAAGTCCATTTTTAACTGGTTGTGAGTACCCAGTCTTTTATACAGGAAAAAAAAAAAAAAAAAAAAAATCATTGAACAATACCTCAGCACAGCCACTCAGGAGAAAAATAAAGGAAAGAAAAAAAAAGAAACAAAAAACTTTCAGGATTTATTTTTTGAGAAAACAGTTATTAGTTTGCTAAAAGAAAGTAAAAGTTAATTTAAAGGTGAAATTTCTCATCTTTTTATCAAAATAGATTTGTTCTTTACCTTCATAAATCCTTTAACTTCTACAGAGGATTCTGGCTACTCATCATGAAAGAAATCCTAGTCTGATATACAGCTACACGTCTTAATTCTCTTCAAGATAATACAGAATAACTCTGGTACAATGCCTACCAGTAATTTTTGTTAGTATAAAAATTCTGAAGTGACCTTTTGTTCTGAGATTGACTCAATCACTTTCAGCTCACCTCCTTCTTTATCTACTAGAAGTAGAGATTGAAATGAAGTTTTTAAACAAATATAAGTGTACTAGGTTTGTGGGAAGGGATTGTATTTCCTATTTCTATTACTTCCTTCAACATTATTGCTTTATGTTTTTTTTATAGAAGCTCCATAATACAGAAGGCAGAAAAATAAATGCTTAGAAAATTGTACTGGGCTTAATCCATAGCTGAACAGAAAAAAGCATGGACATTACAGAAGAAAAAAAAAAAGTAGAAAGAAAGCAGAACTTGGCTGATGCAATTGATTTAAACTGTTCTATTCTGATTTCCATAACTGAAATTTTTCCAGGGTTTTTTTTAATTTTTTTTTTTTTTTTTTTTTTTTGAAAGTAGGGTTTTATTTTTTTTTTGATTTTTCTCTGGAGGTTCCAGAGAAAATATATTTTGATATATTAATGGGATTCCTCAAGGACCCCCGGAGCTAAAATCTGAAATGAATTCACTTATCTGAGAAAAAAACAGAACAAAAAAACCCAAAAAATACCACTGATATCATTGCCTAGAGAAATATTAGGAAAAACAAATAAATCACAACAGTAGAATCATCCCAAAATGGAAAGAAACTCCAGAGACACAGTGTTTTCTTGCACATACAGCATATTAGAGATGTAAGTTACCTCAAGGCTTTCAATTGATTTATATTTTCTGTGGTTAGTCTAACTCAATATATCAAGGTCCTTGCTCCTTTATTGTGTTGCTCTTTGCTTCTTTATTATGTTTTTATTTTGAAATATTATGATGAGAAGCACTATTTTGAGTAACATATAAACACATAGTAATACATAATCACATTTGTATTTTCGTATGACCTCGTTATTCCCTAGGTTAAACTGGTCTTTGATCACTCCTTCCCTC
>NW_010300358.1:98946-108332 GCF_000700745.2 Antrostomus carolinensis | reverse complement strand
ACAGAATGCTAGGGTACTGTGGGCTAGTGTGAATCAGTGTAGTTTTGATTCACAGCTGATGTCAGTTCACAATGATACAACTGTATGTATCTGTGAGATAATACAGAATGATAACTGATGGCAGATAGATACGATAGGTGTAATTTAACAATTAAATGCCTTTTTTCAGTATTTTGCTCCGCAGCTTTAAAAATTACTATCTCCTCTTTCATAATAACTCATGTATAAGTAGAGAAAGGAATTAAGCAGGTTTGTTATTTATTTGACAGTATACATAAAATTCTGGTCTCCACTGAGTTCAGCTTGGCAGCTAAGCAGGTGGCATGCACAAGGCTGTAGTTATGATTTTCACATTTATGCTTTGGCAGACATAATCAATGCTTGAACTGTACCTAAGATCATCCATACTTGCCTTTCTTTGGGCATGCCACTTCAAATTTCCCAGTAGTTTCCTCACAATGCATGATGTAACTCTCCAGTGTAACAGGAATAGCTTTATTTATGAAGCAAACTACCTTGGAGCAAAATTTTGTGTTCCTAATGTTTTCCCAATATACACATAGATAGGAATTGTAATTCTACGCCTCATTTCTCACTCTGTGTTTGACAGTTGCACATGGATGTAGAGTGAGTAACCAGTGATAGTTAAAAATGCCTCTTAGAATTTGCCTGAACTGTTACTTTCTCACAATAAGTTTTGAGTTTCAAAGAAAAAGTTAAATCACTTACAGTAGAAATCCTGTGTTTAATTACTATTTATATCTGTCACAAATGGGAAGAAAAATCCCAAACCATCCTGTAAGAATTCTTAAGTCATTGATTCTTTCATCTTGATGGAGAGTGCAAACTTGATGTGTCATTTCGTTTCACGCTGGGTTTTTTATTCAGACTTATGATACGGCTGAAAGACAAGGAAAACTACCCATACAGCTCCCGGATGACTATTCTTATGTGGGAGTCTAAGTGCACTGTTAATCCTAGCTGAGGTCAAGGAGTGTAAAATTTCATTGAAGAAACTCGTTCCTAAATTGTTAGACTAGGTGACTTTCCTTGAAGGCTGTTTGGACACTTGCTTCCCCCTGCAGTCAGTGTTCAGTTCCCATTTATGAGAGAAGTGATACAAGGAGGGGAACATCTGGAGCAGGTGGGCACCTGAACTAGTTCTTCTTATAAAGCTGAATGAAGAACTTTTTCCCTACTGGGAATCAAACAGCTCTTTCATACGCCTGTAGTGGGCCCCACACTGCTTAGCATTATCCAGTAATTACACCAAAAATTATTTCGCTAGTGTTTGTCAAGGTAATAAGGTTCCCAGCTCCATGTTTTTTGGGTTTCTTTTTAAAAGCCAGAAGTTAGCTGGTAGAACAAAGCCTTAAAGTACTTTTTCTCCATTCCTGGGATGTTTGGGATGGGCATGTTCAGTGTGCATCTTGCCTCTTGCATCACAAGGAAAATACTAGGGTGTTGTTTGGACTACCCTTGTTTTCATTTTCTCAGCTACATGTGTGCATATCAAAATCAAGATTAGTTGAATCAATTTCTGAAAGAAAACATAGTTGTTTGTTAGGAAAGATTTATACAAGCAGTGTGGAATGCCAATTGGAAGTTTCTTCTGTGACTGTGTAGGATACAGATCATAAATCACCCTCACAAGGAGTTGGTTTTGTTTTGGTTTTTTTTCCTCTCTTTTGTTTAAGGTAAAGCAATAAACATTATTTTTGTTAATATTAAGATCTGCACAGGATTGATAATCTGACAGAGGACCATTGAGTTAAGAATTTTTTTTTGATTATTCTGTGCATATTCATGGTAGCTTTTCCCAATATAAATGAGAGGAATTTAACCCTTTGCTGCTTTGCCTCACAAAAGGAGCATGCTGAAAAACAATCATGCACATGAGCACTCATCACTGAAAAGAATATTAAGTTTTTAATGTAGAAATCAGTTTCTTGCTGCTACATGATATTCTTACCAAAATAAACTACTGTTTGTTCCTGCTTGGAAGGCTGGAATTCTTAGCAAGTTAAGTAAAACCCGAAAAAATTTCTGTAACGGTTTCTCAATTGCAACTAAGATAAGAAAGGTAAGGGTAGATTCTTCTACTTTTGTTCATGCTGAACAGCACTTACTCAGAGAAGCAATCGTTAAAATAAGTACTACTTACTAGGAGAGAGAAAAGTGGAATTGGGACCTATGCAGACAAAAAAATAGGAGACAAATAGTGCGTGCTGAGGAAGTTCTTTATTTCTCAGTATGCAGATTTTTGTGAAACAAGTCGTATCACTATCCTGGAATTTAATGCTTACATTAAAATTCATATTTTAGTTCTGTAGTATTAGACATATATACTGAGTTTTCAGCCTCCAGCAATTAAAATGATCTTAGTTTGGCACTTGCAGTTAGTTTCAGAGGGTGCAGTAAATGATGGCACATTTTTCCATCAGTGAGAATGAAGACTGAAAGTGCTCCAAAAGCACCAAGAGTAACATACAACAGTTCAACAACTTTTATCTTGTATAATGTAGTATTTGCGTTCCTATTCATTGTGAAAGTGCAAGTGCAGGTTCCTTTTTTTTTAATAGGAATACTCCTGAGTGAGGCTTGTGGTTTTCATTCAGGTAGTCTGACTGATTAGCCAGTCTCTGAAGAGAAAATGACCTCAACGTTTCCACTTCCAGCTGTGTGGATCAATTATCCTGATTTTTTTAATCCACTCTGTGTATGATAGATCTCTCACTTTGGGTTTCTGCCCTTAGGGTATGTAAAGTGTAATCTGGTATTGCCATCACATACAAATTGTTTCTCCCTAGATGGGAATGCAAAGAAATACATTTTTGTTCTTCATGCTGTCACCAACTTCTGCAAAAATCCTTTTATAATCTTGAAAACCAGTTATGTCAGAAGAAAGTAATGAAAAAGTTTTGTTTGGATGTATTCATGTGTGGATCCACAAAACTTAAAAGAATAGTCTAGACATTTTGAGATTAAATGGACTAATGAGATTGGTAAATGCTTTAGGATTTTACTGTTTCACTGAACTGTATTCTGTCTTTGAATTCACCTTTTCAGCTCTGGTGAACTTCAATTTAACCTGCATAATTTGACTGAAAGTAGAAAACAGGTGAGAGGAGGGTATGATTTGGTGGAGTATGGATCAGAAAGGCACAGGTATGAAATACTTGGATTTTCTTGGCTGGGGGGTTAGCCCATGTCCTATATATTCTAGGTTGATCTGATTTCAGTAACTTTTGTTTCCTTGGTTAAATGTTTTGCTAGTTGAGTTCCTTATTTCTGTTTATGCAGCAGTTGTCAAGGAAAAAATGAAGACTTCTTTCTGACTGTGCAATGAGACGCTGGCTCTACTTGGAGTTAAAAGGGGATTTCAGAATCAAAGGAGAAAAATATCAGATTTTTTTTTCTAGATAGGCAAGCTTCAAAAAGGAGAGGTATGAGTATGGAGAAACTTAGTAGCTTTCCTAAGTAGCTTGAGGGGAAAAGCAGGCACCAAGTCAATAGGGAGATTTTGTAGAGATGAGCTTTTGTTCTCGAATGTAAAACAAACCCCAAAAAAACCCCAAACCACAGGAAAAAATCTACTTCTTTTCACATAAGATATTGGAAGGCTGCTATAAGATCTCCCTGAAGCCTTCTCTTCTCCAGGCTGAACAGCCTCAACTCTCTCACCCTGTCCTCCTAAGAGAGGTGCTCCAGCCCTCGGATCATCCTCGTGGCCTCCTCTGGACTCGTCCTAACAGGTCCGTGTCTTTGTTATGTTGGGGTCTCCAGAACTGGACTCAGTACTCCAGGTGGGGCCTTACAAGAGCAGAGTAGAGGGGAAGAATCACCTCCCTCTACCTACTTGCCACACTTTTGATGCAGCCCAGTATACGTTTGGCTTTCTGGGCTGCAAGCGCACATTGCTGGCTCATGTTGAGCTCCACCACCATTCCCAAGTCCTCTTCGGAGCTGGTCTGAATCCACTCTGTGATCCACGCCGACCCAGCTGCAGGACCTTGCATTTGGCCTTGTTGAACTTCATGAGGTTAGCACAGGCCCACCTCTCAAGCCTGTCAAGATCCCTCTGGATGGCGTCCTGCCCCTCCAGCGTGTCAACGGCACCACACATCTTGGTGTCATTGGCAAACTTGACAAGGATGTCGTGGGGGATAGTGTCAAACACCTTGCACAAGTCCAGGTAGCACGAATTATTTAGGTTATAGTGTGTTTAAAACAACAGTAGTGTTTTTAAACTAGCTGCAGGTATATTTGTGCCTTGTAAATCTGCTAGGTACAGGACAGAGGTGTCTGAATGGGCTTGCACATGCAGAATTTTATATTCTAATATTTGAGTGCATATGGCAGCACATAGCTGAAAGCACCTGCTTTGGAGTTTAAATTTTAATACAGTGTATCTGCACAGGTTTTTTTATATGTTGTATCTGAAATGGAAAGAATGCATATATGGACTAGGACTATGTATGAACATTAGCATTGTGGTTATCCTGGGATTGTTTAAACAAAGCTTTCTTTAACCACACGATAGTCAAAGGAGATTGGAGTTTTTATATATGTGTTTATTTATAAAGACTTCAGTACTTTGGGTTTTTTTAGTTTTGTTCTCTTCTAAACCCTTTCTAAATGTTCTCCTCTTTTATGGAGATGTATCCACTCTGATTGATCTCCTTTGTTTTAAGTCAAAAGGGAAGTATCTCTATGTCAGCCATATAATTTTCTTAATTCCCTGGGAGCCCCATTCAAAATATACACCTCTATATGTGGATAAAAGGAGAGTGATGGTCATATCATTCTACCCTAATGGAGAAAAAAATCTATTTACATACCAGCTCTTGCATTTTGCTAACCTTACAAAAGTGATGTTTCCACTGAGGTAAGGTCAAAAATTGGCTTCTTAAGGTTAGTTCTCTATGGTACTGTGTTATTTACCAAAAGACTGTATTTTTGTTTTTCTTTAATGGACCTCATTCTTCCTGAAAAGAGACAAACAAAAAACCACCACCAACAACAAAAAAGATTGACTGGAATAAGTGAAATGTATTTTTTCATATTCTGTAAAGCCATCAAAACACAGATAAGAATAGTTGTTCTTTAGTAAGGCTTTGGTGAGCAAATGGATTCACTTCCATGGTGGTGGTGGTGTGAGTAGACAGAATCTTCAGAATTATTCCAGAAGAATAAAAATCTAATTCATCAAAGTCGTCATGCCACAGCTGTTACAACAATCTATCTTTTGCTGAATGCTAGCCAGCTAATTTTTGAGAAGTGACATTTTTCACAGTTTATTGTTTTCTCATCAACATGGCACCAACCACATCAAATACATTCACACACTGATGTTGGCGTTGATGAATTAGCCATGTGCTTTCTATTTATGGATACAGGAGTTTCAATTTCTTCAGGAGAAATGAAAACTTTTAGGTAGAACATAGGAGACTTCTCTCTGGTTTGTGTATGTTCCGTGTGTTCAAGTACTTGTTAAGCTCTGCTGGAATTCAGTAGCATAATGAAGTATTTTTATGGAAACACACAGTTCTTTGACCCTTCACAAGACTGTTTTTATGGATGGGTGAAGCATATGGGGGTAAGCACTTTAAGATCACAATTTTAATACAGTACATTTTTAAAGAGTAAGCAGTTACAATGTGCTGTTTCTCAAATCAATGTATCATATATGATTTGCCAAGATAAGGCAGGTTCATTTTACTATTTTCTTTTTATTTTTCCTCCTAAAGAAGTATCTGAGTATCACTTAGGTATTTCATACTTGGAGTTTTAGTTTACAGCAACCAATGTTAGCGGTAAAAATATTAGTTTAAAGTAAACCAAAAGAAAGTAGAGTCCACATGACTCCACTTTTTACTGTAACTTGAATAGGGAATTGCAATGTTGCTTACTCTTTCTGGGGTCAACAGTAGTTTCCTTTGCAGTAATTTGTCATACAGATATGACCATATGAATGTTGCAGATGCTGATGAGATGTATAGGCTACGAGGAGAAAAACAGTGTCTGTCTGGAAATAATCATCTTGCTGGCCTGATGTATGAAGACAACAAAGGTGCTTTGCAGTTTGGGGTTCACAGTCATATGTGGCCCTTTTTTCCTATACACTTGCAACGTGTGCAGTGTTGGCCATGATAAATAGAAGGATGTCTGCCTACAGTCTTTTAGAAGAGTTTGTTCCAACTTAGATCTGCCCAGTTATTTCTCATGGATTTTTACATATATATTACAGCAGAAAAAGCAGTCATAGTGTTCAGATCCTCAAAAATGTATCTGCACCACAAGAGACTGCCTGTCAGATTTCCTGCATAAACTATAAAAAAAAGTCTCTAATTATTTTTCATCTGTGAAATATGCTTTTGAAAAGCTGTGACTATAATTTTTCTTGCATAGAACTCTTTGTACTCCCTTATTGTTACCATATGCAGTGCTTTTTTTGTAGTTCAGCCAATCTCTGAATAGCCAAACTCTGAACAATTTTTCTTTCTCCAAATTGCTTACTTCTAGACATAACCAGTCCGTCTTATAGTTGCAAAGGAGCTATTAGAGTGTTCAGCGTGCATGTAGGGCTCCTAACTAGGAGTCTTGTAATCTAGAGTGATGTTACTCCAAGGAAAAGTTCTGGAGACTGTACTTGGCATTTCTGGTTTATTTTTGAATCTTTAAAACTGTCCCTCATCTTCCATCTTGTTCCATCATTAATGATTTCCATCATCTAATTTAGGCTAATATGGAAACTAGAGCCACTTCATGAAATTCATAGCTTCAGGTCACATGTCCTTTTCTTTCTTGAAATTCAAAGAAACTAAAAAGTATGAAAAATGCAAAGATTTTATTTTCCGTAACAAGAACAACAAAATATGTGTAAGATTCCTGCCAGTTCTGCTTGGCAGCTTAGTATTAGCATTGGCTTATTGTTTTACATGAGCATGCTGCATATTTCTATGTACTGGAGGCACTGCGCTTGACAGGTGGTTTAAAATATAAATTGGAAAAACTTCTGATTACCTTTATGCTCGTAACTAAAGTCTCAAGACTGAGAGCCTAGTCCAGGCATGGTATAGCTTTTCTGGCTGATAAAAGTGTAGTCTGGAGCCTTAATGATACATGGCTTGCAAACAAATGAGAGATTCCTGGAATGCAATTTTTTTTTACCTTTCTTTTTGGTAGCTGAACGTAGTTTTTCCATTGAAATAAAATTAGTGTGGTGTATTGGGGAGGGTTTGTAGTTCAAATCTTGAATGATTAATTTTGTGTCAGTGTTTTGAATGAGTCTAGGAGAAGCAAGTTACTGTTTCTGAAGGCTGAATGAGATAAAAGCTCTAGCAGTTCAGATGGGACCCATAAATTACTGGTCAAGAGCATCAAGCAGCCTAACAGTGCTGTGAATTTTGTGGGGGGTTTTTCAGTGAGATTTTGTTGTTGTTGCTGTTGTTGGGGGGGGTTTTTTTTGGGGGGGGGTTAGCTTTGTTTTTTTTTTGTTTGTTTGTTTGTTTTTTTGTGGTTTTTTTTGTTTTTTTTTTAAAAAAAAACCCCAACCAACCAACCAACCCATCATTTAAGGCTCTAAATCACTACCTTGGAAAATATTTATACATTACAATCTCCAGGTGATGATCCATCTAACTGAGTATTATGTCTCAGGTAGTAGCTAGTATGAACTGCTTGAGGGAAGAATTCAGGAAATTCTGAAATGGACTTCTCTGGAAGAGCCTTGTAGTGCTTCATTTGTTTTTGTCAGTAATTTTGCTTTTTATGGTAAAGGGATTTTAGACAGCAAGCTCGTCTATCTTGTGCTCTTAGAGTTCATTCTTTTCACAGTAAAGTTTTCTCCAGCCCAAATGATCTGGATTATTTGGGGTTTTTTTCAGTAATACTGTGATTGCTGGCCAGAGAGACTTGTTGCAGGTTGATTTAGTGCACATTTTTTCTCCCGTGCTTGGACCAAGTGAGTTCTGTACCTGGGCTGTCCGCTCATATTGCTCTTAACAGCAACCCCTTCCAGTCATTGAAAAAGAACCAATAATGTTTCATCAGGAGAAATTTAGCTAGCTGATGAGCTTATACTCACTGCCCACATAAGCCCTATAACAAAACTTCGATAAAAAGAAATCTCATCATACTTACTAGGAATTATATATCCTTGCTAAGGATATTGTAACACATTTAATTAAAGTCAGCCTTGATAAACCTCTAATTAACCAAAGGAGAGAGAAAGAAAAACATGGAGATCCATCATTTTAATAGTGTAGTGATAAGGAAACCTGACAGTTGCGGGGTTTTTAACTTCTGTCTGTCTTGAAGTAAAATAGGTGATTTGAAACTGCAATGTGTTATTTTTCACCTTACCTGAACTTAGTGGGGATGATCTGCAAACCTGTTGGGTTTTTCTGTTTGTTTGTTTGTTTGTTTTTTTCCCACAGGTATTTTTGAACTCAGTCTAACATAGTAACTGGCATGCACCTCATGCAGCTGCTGTAAGGCTAGATTCCTGCTTTCTTCTGAATCACCTTTTGTCCACATATTGACATAGATTTCAGGCAGCTGCAAGTAACAATTTAACAGTTGAGCTTACTGTGCATTGTTTAGAAATATGAAATAATGTAGTCATGTGATTTCATAAAAAAAGAGTTTCTGAATTCTGAAATGTTGCTGTGATAGTCTAAATTGGTATAATTAGTATATCTTAAAACTGATAAATGTGTAATCTAAAAGATCTTTTTAAAATGACTCGGGTATACCTTAAAATGTGATTTAAAAAAAAATTATTTTGACAATTTAGTGCCAAATCACACTTTTATTAAAGTTAGTGTGAAAACTCACTTTTAATTCAGTGCACTACAAACTGAGTCCAGAAAATACTTGTATGCTGCCAACTTCAACTATGGCACTGTTACGTCTTTCTAGCTTTATTTGTTGGGCCAACACTGGCCATCAGAAATGTTGAAATAACCTTGGCCACTTATTTGTGCCGTGAAATAAGTTCCAGTAATTAAAACTCAATTTAGCATGGTGTTACTGGGGCTCTGTTCAGTTTTCTGTATTCATTTCTCTCTCTCAGAGATGCAGATGTTTCTGCATTAATTTTGTGTATGCAGAGCATTTCAGGCACCTATGGTCTGCATGGGGACAGATTTTTTCCAAAATACTTCATTTCACAACGAGTAATCAGCAAAAACAATGAGTCATCAAAGTTTGAGAAATCATTCCTCATTTGGAGATGATAATTGGGCCTGCTTATAATTCATTTATACACAAAACTGGATTTGGAGTAATTTGCAATATCAAAATGTTTCCCCATTCATTCCACAGAGAATGCATTTGGAACAAATACATTTCTCTGCATATAAACCTACCACAACTTTGCC
>NW_010300358.1:16667-98930 GCF_000700745.2 Antrostomus carolinensis | reverse complement strand
CCCAGTTCCTTTAGCTAGAGAGTGGTCTGCAGTTTATAAAGAAGAAATTATGTCTGTTTTTTGTTCATCTATCTCCTGTTTCACAACTCAGTCTTCTGATTGAGTACTCCTTAAATGAAAAGGATCACTGAAGGATGAGTGGAGAAGTTGAATAAGAAGATAATCCGTATCTTCCTCTTTTCCTTCCCTTGGAAGATTCTTTTATCACATTGTAGTGATATCTTTTCTTCAGTTTCGCTCAGAATTTTTTTAAGAAACGAATATTGCAGTAAAGCTACCCAAAGTAATAATACTGGCTGTCTTTTTGATAGGAACACTAAAGCTTTCTGATGCATATGCTTACATATTAAATTTCTAACAATAACCCTTAAAATCCTTAAAATATTGACCTCCAGAGTAACCCATATGTAAAATGATTCTGCTTAAATGGAAAACAACCAATTTGGGAGCATTCGAAATCTGACTAAAAATAGCTTTCTTTGAGAAATATTAAATTTGCAGTATTCTTGAGGAGTGGAAGCTACTTTTCACAAAACACACCTAAGTGGCACTCATATTCCTCTTCTTCCCATGTGTTAACTCTGTCCGTATTGGGGTTACTACATAGATAGTTGTGTTGTGTAAATAGCTGGGTATTATTTGGAAAAAAATCTACTGTACAAACATCTTTGCTTTTGACAATCTTGGAAAAAAGTCTATTTAATATGGTAAGTAAATATCCAGCAATAGCATGAATTTAAAAATGGTAGTGAAAACCTAGAAAGGACATGCATAGTCCAGAAGAAACATTTCAATACCATCTATAGTATCTACAGTAAGTGAACAAATTGTTAGCGTACATATCTGTTGTATAAACCTACTCATCCCCTTTTCTTTCATGATGCATTGTCTTTAGTTTTCTAAAATGTTTTATAGGGATTATGTTATATAAGACTGTGCATTTGGTACTTGTCAAAAAGTACATGCTAATCTGTAGTAGCAGTTACTTAGAGACCAAAGCAGAAAGCAGTTTGAACTATATAGTGCTCAGCTCTGGCAACAATCAAGTTTAAGTCAAAGACACACTATAGTTTGAAGTCTTTCTTTCAAAACAAGTGAAAATATCTTTGAGTATTCTGTGAGACTTCCAGTGCAATCTTGTAATGAATTTCAATAAATATTGTCGTATATAGGATTTTTCTCAGTGCATCCTGAAGTAGCCTTTTGTTCTATTTCAACTCTCCTTTCTCACCCAACCTGTATCAGTTATGGAAATTCTGATTGCTTCCATTTTTGAAAAGTGCTTTCTCTCTCTTTCCAACACTGGAAAGAATTGAGGAAAGAAGGAAGTTACCGTGTTTTGCTGTTAAAGTTTTAGTATGTTTATAATAAAAGAATATTATTCATTTTCACAGTAATGACTTATTATCTGCAGAGATTTTTTTTTTCTCTTGTAGGACAGTATATGTCTCAAGAAAATTTCTCTTTCTTTTCCTATTCTATAAAGCAAATCAGACCAAATAATCCTGATACAAATGGAATCATGTGGGATATTCCTATTATTTTGAGTTGTGAGCAGGTGTTTCTGTTCAGGCTACTCGGAATTTCTGGGTCTTCTTTACTGAAACTCTTCAAGATGCTACACACAGTCCTTTAATTCAAGTGCAAGAGTTATGTAGCATGGATAAAGAGCAGACAAAAATTTAACAGTAGTCAAAATGCCTGTCATTATAAGGAAACACAAACAGTATTTTTTTTTCCTATGATCAAGAAACATTTCCTGAAAATAGTACTTATATGCACGATATAAAGACTGCTACAGCTGTAAGAGATGTTGGCTGGTCCCTCTAAACCAATAGTTTGACCTTGTAATGAATTTTCCTTCTACAATTACTTGTATCATTCTTTTCTGTATTTATTCGTTATGAGAATAATTAAATCTTTTGGGCTGAGGTTGCAGCAGACCAAACACTTAAATTCAGCTACCACACAGCCCTCTGAGGAACTTTACATACTTACCATGACCTTACTGTTGAGTGTTTTAACTGGTAATATCTGTAGTTTGCTTTCTAGAAGTAAATGTATTCATAGCCAGGTTTGAGCTCAGCCTTCATTTTTGCACCTACCATGTAACAGATTGTGTGTGTAAATATTACTAGATAAATACCCTGTAGTACAGTACTAGAAAAATCTGGGAAAGTTTCTAATTTACACACTTGCCTTGATTTTTGAGGTGTACAGTACTAGATTTAGAAATTTGCTAAATAACTATGAGAAAATAACTGCTGTATGTGCGCTGCATGTGTGGAATCAAGAGGCACTGAGTAAGTGCAATAATAAAAGCTGTCCTGTTAAAGCACTGGGAACTGTTGCTTGCTTTATTAGATACCAGGGAAGAACTGTTCAGAGATACCATTTGAAAGATACTGTAGGTCATCCCAAGAGTCACAAACTTTCTGAGGACATCAGCACATAAAAAAGGTAGTGATTATGCAGATAACCAAGATGCTGGTGACCTGTTTTTTCACTCTAAGCATGTCATCTACTCATGATGTGACATGAAACCACAGTAAGAGCTGGAGGGAAGGAGAAGTAAGGGGTTTTATTCCTGCAGGGATACCCAGACACAATGAGTTGTTATTGGATCTGACAAGTAGGTTAGTGTATGAGCTTCTTAGAAAGCCAATAATGTGCCAAAAATCGTGAGTTTCACAATATGTACATCCAACTGATGTCCTCTCTCATACTAGGTAGGTCTGGAGTTTTCAGCAGAGTCCGTGGTCTAGACTGGGAGAGGACAGATAGCTAAGAACTCGCTACACTGATATGGCATCACTTTTTCATAGTGTTTACTACTTTCTTGATAGCTGGCCGAACTGGGTCGTTCATATAGGAACTATTAGTAATAGTGCAGAAGGTAGGAATATGCATTTCTGGGTGAAGGAGTCAGCAGAACCCCTGCAGACCTGATTTAGACTAAAGTATTACACTTGGAGTTTTACTTGCAAGCCAAAGTAGTACTCAGAAAGGGAGCAAAAAGCACAACAGATAAAATGTATCAACATAAAATCAGCAAAAATGTCATGTGCTGTTTTCTCAGCATGATCCAAATGGAGCAGTGTGAGGAATTGATCCCAAGGGGCGGTATGCCTAGGGAAGGCAGACTTGAGAGAGTGCCTGTGAAGCTCCTGGGGGAAAGTCTGGCTGCAGTGCCAGCATTTAAGAGAAAGCTTCTCTCCAGCAGATGTTAATTAGTGTCCCTTTCACGTGGGACAAAGACCTGAGAGCTCACAGTTTCAGCCTAAAAGAGGAATTTAATAGCAGAAACAACTTCTCTGCCTGCTGTTATTATATTGTCAGTGAAAGGTAACTTGAGTGTTTGGTTGTCAGGAGATATAGCAATTAAACATCAAATATAAAATTAATCCTGCTTTCTCTAGCCCTCCTCTCTCCTGTGGTCACTTAAATATGCACTTGATATAGAACCAGTTACTGAGTTACAACAGTGCACCTCCACATTAAATCCTTTCTAGAATTTGCATCCACATAACAGGAATCAGCCTCTCGATTCTGAAGGAAATAAGTAACTTGTAAAGTATCAGCAAGGAAAATTCCATGCTTTCCAAGGGAAAAGAAAGAAAGCAGGGTAAGACACAGGACTTTTTACCCAAAATATAGGCATCAATCCTTAGTACTTCAGTGAACTGCATGAGCTGAAGTTTCTTATCATTATTATAAAGTTGATCTAAATACAGATTAGTTATGAGATTATAAGTTTTTAATCTTTTCATCTTTCAACTATGTGATAAGAGCATTCAGTAAATAGGATACTTATTCTGTTAAAAAAAAATACAGAAGCCAGATGCATTATTTCATATGTTTGGTTATGTTGTGCCACTGTGATTTGCCAGACTAACAATTCTTTCATTGCATGTTGAACCTGTCTTTTGTTAAACACCAGCTATTGCCTGGCAACTTCCCACCATGCTGTCTTTATTAATTCTGTTTTAGGTCTGCTTGTTTTGTTGTTTCTTTTCTGTGTCTTCATTCTCAAAATATCTTTAAGGTATTGCGTTTTACTACTGATACAGAGTTATTCATCTTCTAAAGTCCACAGTATTTCCCAAGTCTGTATATTTTTCCTCATCTTCAGTGTTCCTCTGATTTAACTGTTCCATTTTGTTTTGACTTTTGATTACCCCAGGGTCCGATTGGTATGGATGGAAAGCTGGTAGGTGATTTGTTCAAAACCAGTGTAATTTAGGTCTTGCACACATTCCCTCTTTGCTTTTTGAATTACTCATGCTGAAATGTACTTTAATCACATATTGACTTCCTTCAGCGTAACTTATTTCAGCCTCAGTAGCACAGATTTTAACGGAGTGCCGAAAAGCCACTTCAGTCTTTTGTGTCTGTCCAAGGAAATGGAGGTCAGCTATGCTACTGCTGTTTCTCTATTGTTTTTGATCTGCATTAGGTTGGAAGACAGATGCTCCCACTTGGGTGCTCTATCCAGAGAACACTCCACAAGGGTAGCTTGGTGGTGCCATTCAAAAAGCAGGATATTATTTCTGACCACATATCTGTAGCTCTTACTGGTGTCCTTTTTCCGCAGGCTGTTCATTTTTGTGTTTCAGTACCTCTGCCTGAATTTTGTTGGCTGATTAGATCTGAACAGCCTCATGTCTCATTTCGAATTTATTTGTATGCTATCTCTGATATTTTTTAGGGACATGCTACTTAAGTTAGAAATAACCTTTAATTTTATGCAATGCATTTGTAAATATATTTGTATTTGTGTATATATTTGTATATCTATATATTTGGATGTTTGAACCTGGAAGTTTATGTTCCCAGCTCTTTAAAGATTAAAATCCTGAAAAGCTGTGACAATCCAGTTACAGTACTTTCTCATGCTATTGTCTTTGCTCCCTCTCTCTCTCTCTCCTTTTCCAGGACAGCCCTTTTCTTTGATACCCTGAATACATCTTTCTGTCCTTTCATTTGCTACAAGCCCCATTTCCTCTGCAAGCTCAACTTGCTAACTTGCAGTGTCAGCTTCCATTTTCTTCCCTTAAGACTTTTTCCTGTGCTCCTTGACATCTCTTTCTACTATTAAGTAACTTTTCTGCAATGTTTGCAGCCTCCAGTCAATAGGCTTTTTCTTTAATCTCTTCTTTTAGCAGATTGATAGTTTATTTGTTGACTTCAATTAGACGTGGCTATACCATATATATTTTCTTTTTCTTTTAGTATAATTTACATATCAGCAGCTGATATTAGGTTAAATTGCTAGGAAGGGATTAACTATCAACCTTAGAAGACCTTCCATGGTAATTAGAATAGGTTGCCAAGCGTAACCCCTTTCTTTCTTGCAAGTAATATATTGAATTAGACAGTAGGAATATAAAAAGGAAAATTGTTTTCAAGATTTTGCTGAAACTTTTATATATTATGCAGCTACACCCACTATAGTTATACAGATTGAAAAAAAAAAAAAAAAAGGCAGCAATCAGTAGTGGATAATCAAGTACATGAGCAATGACCAGAGGTTCAAAGGAGCAGCCACTAAAATATACCCGATCATTTATTGGTGTTGGGACTCATCTATAAATGCACGCAGAGAACAGCAGTCAGCTGGTAGCTACTATCAATATATCAGTTTTAGAGTACCCAACACATTTGAACAGAGAGATGTTAATTAGAAAAAAAATGGGAGTTATGCTGGCTTTTCAGTCTTGAAGAGTATTTTCACCCTGTTTTTTATCTAATATTTAGAGAAATAATTTCAACTAAAACATTTTAATCCACAAGTAACATGCATTGAGAACAATTTACACAGCAATGAGCCAGAGTGATTTCAGCAACCCTGGAGCCTTTTTGGGAACACAAGCATATTAATTGAGATTGACCTTGCTCAAATGAGTTATGATATCAGATTGTGTTCATGTTGGAGGGTTTTTTATGAACACAAAAGTAAGTCACGGAGCTTTATTCCTGACCCTTTCATTACATACAAAAATGAGAGAAGGCAAAATAAACAGCCCCTTTTTCATCTCCCACACTTGGAATTGTTGTTGTGTGACAATAACCCTTTTCAATTAAAAAGGTCAGTATTATGATGCCTTTTTCTACCTGTACCTTTGTAAGCAGAGCTGATGAGTTCCATAATATAGTGCTTGCTGCATCCTCTGGTTAGTGTCATTGGGTCATTAGTGAGAAGGGAAAATTATACTGTAACTGCAGTGGCTAGCATCTAAGAGTATACAAATATATTGAAGGATTTTGAACAACTGAAAAAAACAGAAAATGATTACCTTCACTAGTGCAAAGTTCCTTCTGTGTTCAAGGACCTCATAGCCAACAGGATAAAAAAATCCTGCTATGGATACTTTTGTATTCAGTATCTGCATTTACAGTTAAATGCAGGATAATTGAAATATCGACAGTGTATATAAACTAAGGGTACTGCAACTATTACATTATCTCAGAGTTCTGTGTCACCATGGAAAACAATTGGCCTATAAAAATTCAGTTTCCAGCTTTCCTGTCTCCATATTGCAGACGTGGTAAAAGAGTAATTAAAAATGCACAATAACAAAAAGGCAAACTGGTAACACTGTTGAGGTTGAGAGTAGAAACCACTTTCATGGAAGCATGATTCTATCCCTGACATTCAATTCAGGGTATGTGTGTGTTATATGTGTATGTCCCTTATATCATACATATAGCATGTACCACGTGAACACTTAGTAGATTATATGTCTAAGTTAGATTGAAGAAAAAAGTGTCAAAATTCAAATATTTTTGTTTAAAACTATATATATTCTGTTTATTTGCTTTCTACTGCTTTAAGTCAACATTTTTGTTGAAACACTTTGGTAATTTCAGACTTTCATTTAATATTTTTTAATATATATATCTTGGAGACAGCCTTTAGTTATTGAGTCAAAATGTATTGCAACTTTAGATATACTTGTGGTACAAACATTGTGAGTTTGTATATAAAACTTTGCGTGCATAGGCCTCATTTTAGTTGATTTAACAAATTCATTGTACAAACTGCCCAATATTGTATCATTAAGGAATTCCTGATGATTTACTATCAGATATTGCATATAATATCTTAAAACCTCCTGTGATAGGAAGATTGAGGCTGAATGCTGAGGAGTTCCATTTGTATTCATTAATCCAATGTGATGTGTAACTTCATAGAACTGACCGGTTCAGAAAATTTTACTACATATTAAAACTGGCAAACCTCAGACACTATTATTTTTGCCTGGAAACCTCTATAGAGCAGTGTTCTTGTAAGGAACTATTACTAATACAAAAATGTAGCATCTACAACAAAGGATGCTTTAGACTGCCTTCAGTGTCAGGATTAAGATAGCAACAATAATTCTGTATTTTACCATGATTCCTTTGTACAATTATTTCTATTATTCCTTATATTTTTTAAAAGTCTTTAAAAACTTGCATGTAAATTAAAATCTGTTTTTCAATGTAGCACAAAAAAAATCTTATTAGTTACTAAAAAAAGCATTTTTCTTCAGCTGCTTTTCTTGTAGATTATAGTTCTCAGTTGAAATGCTTCCCCTCCCCACCCTGTTTAAAATCACACAGAATAGTTGAAGTTGGAAGGGATCTCTGGAGGTCATCTGGCCTAACCTCTCTGCTCAAGCAGAGACATCCAGAGATCCAGAGCAGGTGGCCCAGGATCATGTCCAGGTGGCTTTTGAATATCTCGAAGGATGGAGACTCCGTAATCTCCCTGGGCAACCTGTCCCAGTGCTTGGTTACCCTTACAGCAAAAAAGTGTTTCCTCATGTTCAGATGGAAAAGTTTCAACTCTCTGTAGCAGTACCTTCTAGCTAAAATGAAAAGGTTTTATAAGACTTATAAGAAGTCTCCATGCTCAGTTTCTTTCAACAAAAGGAAACGTAGTTTAAATTCACCTTGAAATATTATTGAAGTGTCATAAAACACTAGAAGCCAAGCTAGCCCTAGGAGTTCAAGAAATTCTCTCTTTATAGAGAGAACTATATCAATATTTGTCTTTGTCTTGCATTGTGAGCTGATTGTCTGGGTAGTTGTAGCTCATAGTCACAGCTACTATATTGTTTTGTAATATAATTGTGCTTCATGCAAATAATTTGTTATGAGTGGGCTAAAATAACTGATGACTTTCACTGGCTTTCCTAGGCTAGGGAGCTTAGTGATAGGAAGTCTGATGTGTAAGGCCTTGCAGTAAAAAGAGACACATACACCTACTCGGTGTGCAGAAGGTGCCTCTCCATTTGGTCAGGGGTGGTCCAAAGCTGATGTTGATAAATAAGGGATAGGAAAAGTATCAGCTAACTCTCGGGCTAACTGACAAGGATTCATTGACTACTGACTTGCTTGTTTAAATAGTGGTTTACACTTGCTTAAAACTGTAGTGCTTGCAGCAATGGCAAGAAGACTATTGTTTGCCCAACAATGTGTTCCTCCAGTTTTTAGACTTTGTTCATTCAATAAACAGTAATTAGCACCTCCTTGAGACACGGTGGTGAGCTATAATAGAGAAAAAGCACTCAATACCTGCATCTAAATCTGCTCAGCATCTGTGGGTTGTTTTTCACTTGAGAATGATCAAATTAGGTCTTTCTATCATTTCTAAATTGTATTGTTCTAACCAGCTAAAGTATGAAATTTCTCAAATGCATGTTCAATGATGTGTTATTGTAGTTTATTTCTGGAATCAGTTAATTGGAAGAAAGTTCACCAGTTTGAATTAAAACATTCAAAGTCAGTATAGATTTAAGTGTCCAGAATCTGACTTCAATACAGTTACTGTATTTTTTTTTTAATCTCCTTATTAGAGAGTATAGTAACTATTTTCTCCTATTTAAGGAGTTAATCCTTGTCATAACTTTCCATAATCTTATCTTTTTCTTGTTTTTCAGGGTCAGCCTGGTCCTCAAGTAAGTGCCATCTTATTTTCCTACATAAGGCTAAATACAGGGCCCACCAAAATAAGGTTATCTACAAAGTATTTTGATGGTTTTTTAAATCCTGCTGTATTAAGCTAGAAACTGGTAACCATTGCATAATTCAGTAAGGCAAATATTTCCCAAGAGAGAAATATGGGCCCCCCATATGGTTGTCTGAGTTCCCTCAGCTGTTTGACCAGATGGTGGGGTTAAAACCGTAATACTGAAGGAAGTAAATCTCCTAACTATGGCTTGAAATTTTGCCACCATAAAATAACTTAGCAAATGTGTAGCAAATGTAATACTTCAACTGCTTATTAATCACATGCTAATAATGTTGCTATAATCCAGGCAGCCCTCAGTTATTTTAAATATTGCACTGCTAGCTATTTTGATTAATTAGATACACTGCTTTGAATTAGTTCTGCTTTATTTAAGAATAGTAGAAATTTGTCTTGTGTGCCGTTATTGAAGATGTGGAAATCTAGGGATCTAATTTCAGTTCTAAGGTAGAAATCGACCAGCAGAAAGGAAACATTAGGTATAGCAAAGATTAATTTGATTAAATTATTTGATTTGAAGAGCAGTATAGAAATGTGGAAAGCAAGGAAAGAGGGAGGATGAGGGAGAAGCCAATACCAAAGGTAAACTTAGTGAAATCAGTGTAAAAACTCTACTTTTTTGCATACTCAAGATGCATTATGGGAAGTAAACTCTGGTCTGTGGGACCATCTTAGCACAAGTGAGTTGTTTGAACCAGGATTTCTGTGAGAGCCTTTTATATTCCAGAATCAAATTGAAAGTCAAAGTTTACAGCCTTATTAATTGATAATTTTTTTAAGTTAAGATTTTCTTTACCAAAAGCAAGCATTTCACTCAGATTTTTTTTGTTTTTAAACGTCATTTTCTGTTGAAAGACAGCCTGTGTTACAAGCCCTCATCCCACTCAGCTTGATTGCCTTGTATCCTTGCAGTGTCAGGCTCCATTTAATAGCATTATATAAGAAGTCCTCATGATATTGGAAATCCCCCCTCACAGCACTTATGTTTCACAGTAGGCTCTTGATGTGTGACCTAGACAGAGAGGTATCTTCAGTTGCTGTGGAGCTGGCGGTCAATGAAGAGAGAGATTGTAATTCGGTGTGGCATCCTTGTTCTGGACAAACTCTTGAGGACCTGAGGCTGTTACTTGAGCCTGTGGGCTGCCCTCTAGTTGATACTGACTTGTGCTGCCACCCACCTTTTCCCTCTGGGTTTGGAACCCCACCTCCCACATTTCAGTTGCTTGGAGAGTGTCTCTTGCTTAATACTTGTAAACAGCTTCTCAGCCTTTGGAGCTCATATCTCTACATGAAAACCCTGAGGTAGCTGTAGGCAAAGAACCACAATGGAGGTGACAGCATTCAGTGCTGCTTCAAACGCAGAAAGGCTGAGAAATCTTGTGACAATTGCAAGAGAACTGGGGTGCAAACCATAGCAAAAACCCTCTAAAAATACCAACCCCCCACCCGCCCCACCCACATTGTATCATCTTCTCTGTGCCCTGAATGGTTATGCAGAAAACAAGTAGAAGGTACTAGGACTCACAAGATTTAGGATGAGAATTCTTACATCCTAACTTCAGTAGTTCCTCCCAGTGGAAACTCCCATCTCTGTGCCACTGGCATTGCTCTGGGCAACACTTACCATTATTCTTAATGCTGCCTTTTCCTCCTTTTCAGCTCAAGATGCTCATGTTGTGGCGGGAGGATATGTATGTTCTCAGTCACTTTGACTGGCTGATTGAGTCCAGAGATAATTCTTGCAAGGGCACTGGTGAGAAGTCATAACAGCATGAGACAGAGTGGGATTTAACTCTCGATCAAGATGTCTAAACCTAGAAGTTTATGTGTAGGTGTTGACGTATGAAGTGTGTAAACACTCCTTGTAGTGAGTGAAGGTTGAATCAATACTTAGTGCACCTAGAGACTTCATCAGCTCCTTGTAAACTCCTAGGGCACAATTACATTCCCTGCATACAGGCATTTGTTGCTGCATGAGATGATCCAGAGTCCCCAGCCTAGCCTCTGGCTGTTGTATGTACAAGGGCTGGAATCTGTGTTGGACCATTGTTGTATCTGGCGGTTATGGGCAGCTGTCTTGGATACCTAGGGAACCTCTCACATCACACTAGTAACATACATTCCTGCCTCTTAATTACAGATTCTGATTATAGGCAGCTACTGAATCTTATAATCATTCTGCTGAATTGCTCTCTAGCCTATGTTGACATCCGTGTGTCTTAGGGAATTACATGTAGGTTGTACATTTTGACGTCTTTCCTCTTGAACTGGAACCCAGATCCAGATAATTTCATGAAACAGCATTTTAAAAACGTTGAAAACTGTGGTGGAAAATCTCAGGGCTTTAAAAATTACTTTAAAATAGCTAAAGAAAACAGAACCTCTTCGCATACAGATAAAAATAAGTAAAACCCCCCTCAGTTTTTCACTAAAAAAAACCTGTTTGCAGAAATTTCAGCCACCCATGATTGTCCATAATTTCCCCAGTCTTAACTGTGTCCATGAGAAATCTGAAATGAAAAGTATTGGTC
This sequence comes from Antrostomus carolinensis, assembly GCF_000700745.2. Taxonomy (NCBI): domain Eukaryota; kingdom Metazoa; phylum Chordata; class Aves; order Caprimulgiformes; family Caprimulgidae; genus Antrostomus; species Antrostomus carolinensis. Next base: position 87,383 of record NW_010300358.1, on the reverse strand, counting down.
AGTTTAGTTAGTAAGTAAAGGCTTCCTGGCTTCAAAGATCGGAATTGTTATGCTGACAATAAAAGCACTCAGAATGTTTTTGATGTTACAGCTATGTAAGTCTACACCAAGATCAAAGATAAATTCTAATCCTTTTTAAACTCAGTGTTTTAACACCTATTCTTTTTTGCTATGTTTTTCAAAAAGTACACACTAAATTCACCCAACACATACATAATTACTGGGTACAAATATAAATTCAGAACGGATCAGTAACACCTCCTACCTTTTTATCTCTGAATTTTAGTGCTTCTTTTCTCCAAAAAAACAACACAAAAGATAATTTTGCTTCACGTTTTCCCGTTTTAAGAAAAAAGAAGCTTTCTTACTACCCAGAAACATTATTTCAGAAAAAGCTCATGGTTCTGTTGTATATCTGAAAGGTAGAGACCATGACCAATAGATAACAATTTATAGCATAACCTTTAAAAAAGCATAACCTTTAAAAAGATTCTTATGATTTTGGTTTTCTGTTAAAAAAACAGCTGCTTCAAATACCATGTAAACTGAGTTTCTTTGTAGAAGAGCAAATAATATTTTAATATTTTTGCTGAAACTTAAATTGTCTTTTGAGTGACCCCAAAGAATACCTGCTTTTTCTTGTTTGTAATGTAAACATATATTTAGTTTAGTTTATATCAGAAAGGTTTATTTTCCCAATAAATCTATGCAACCAAATTCTGCATTTACATCTTCTATTTAATATAATGTAACTACTGATGTTTGTCAAAGAACAGAGTTCACCTTCTAGTCTAAACTTAGTTCCATCAGGAATGTACTACCTGGGTAAAGAGAGAAGGGTTGTTATTTTTAACTTTTTTGTTGCTTAGAAGTAAAGTTCATACACATATTAGAAAACAGTGCATTTAGTATTATGGTGAAGGATGACAAAATGATTCTTTATGAAATCCTGATGAAGTAAATCTATTAACAGCTATAAATGTGGGGCAGGGAGGTGTTTCAGCGCAATATTGTCTCAGTCATCCAACTGTTTCTTCCTTGTGGCAATGTCCTCTCCCTGGCCTATCTCTGGTGCAATACACTTTCTCTCATGTCAGCATATATGATCACTCTTTCTGTTGGACTTTGAGATACAGCAGCCTCACAGATGCCTCTTCCTTCTCTTTGGCAGCCATTCAAATCTGCATTAGAAATTGACAAAATACTAATGATTGATACTTGTTTTAATGAGATTCTTGTTTTCCTGTATGTGAGACGTCTATGGAAGTGATTTTATTTCAGTCTGAAATTTTCCAGTGTTGTGGACATGATAAAGGGTTGCCATAGCAGTTCTGGTGACAAATGTATGTGTTTGTCTTTTTCACCATCCAGCTTTAGGGTATGTGACTGGACTATTTTTAATTTCTCATGGCAGAGGTTCTGATTCAGTGTTAGACAGGCTATTACTAGCTTGTGCTGTCAACAGAGCTGGTGGGAACCATTTTAACTTTTTGTTTTCTGGTTTTTGTCAAGGCCTGAGAAAAAGAGCCAGCAGGAAATAGGCCATAGTTTGAGCTGTTTTGGATGGCAGCAGTGTATGTAAGAGATTTGTTTATCACTTCCTATAGAACACTGTGATAGTAGGGAGAATCCTAGACCATAGGAAAGAGTTGAGTATCTGACAGCAAGAAAGATGGCAAGGGGGTTGTGTAAGGAAGATGTATTTTAAGTCCTACTGTTTCCCTTTTGTTTTGGTCGGCTGGATAGCCACCTGCACTCCGAGATTTGTTAAATATTCCTCTTAGTTAGTACATGCCATTCAGTACTGGGGTGGTTGATAAGGTCAAGTGATCACGTATGTGTTTTAATGGCTTTTTAAGCTATTGGCAAGGTACATAATAGGTCCTGTTGACTAATGCTGCAAAGTGGTCTCTGAGTTGGACATGCTTCTTTTGTTCTGGCCACCATAAATTGAGGTTTGAGGTCCATGTTCCTTGTCCCCAGCAGTTTGCCTTTAGGAATGCTTAGAATCTTTCTACTTGTATCCAGAGTAGGGGAAGGAGGCAAGAAGTACACTTATGAAGGACAGAATCAGTATAAGGCTGGAGAAAGAGTTCACCACCTTGAGATACACAATGCAGTAAAGCTGCTCCTGAGAGAAGCCCAGTGGTTGTATCCAGGCCATGAACTGTTCACACTCTAGAGAATGATCTTGTGGGGAATTTCTTCTTCCAGCAGCTGATACCCTAAGCTGCTTTGTAAGCTTCTGATCCTGCTGAGGGATTGTGTGACTCAGTCTGAATATGCAAATGCTAGCCTGCTTTTGAGGTACAAATTGCAGGTTAGATTTTTCTATCAAACTTTAACAATTAGCTTGTTTAACAAAGAACAGGTACAGACACTCAATTTTTTGTTTTCTAGGCAAATATGGAGTGATATTATCTTTGGTTTATATATTTGTGTGTGTGTGGGTGTGTGTATGCACTTTGATGCCATCAAGCCATTATTTCAGTGCAGGTTATGAAATTCTTTCAATAAACATTATGCGTCATAATTTCTTCTTAATTCCTTATATAAAACTGTGATTACATATATAGAAATCAGAATATGAGTTAGAAGTTGGTGTAAGTTCATGGAGGAACACACTCTATTACTGTGATCTTTCATTTAAAGGGAGTCAAATACCATTTTGCATCTAAAGATTTGGGTTCAGTTTTTTGTTTCTTCTGAAGTGTTTTCACTAGCGTGTAAACAGTGCAAAGAGCTACTGCATGGCTCATGTCCTGCCTTGGATATTACTGATGTCAGTGAGTGTTGAATACAGTAAAATAGAAACTCGATATCATGTTGAGGCAGGTATAGTAAGTTAAGGAGGAAATACATTTTCAAAGGAAAACTAATAGTTTCTTAACTGAAAGTGAATAAATAACAGTTTTATTGTCTTTCAAAAAAATTCTTCCTAAATGAATTTAAAACATTTGTAGTTTTAAAGTTTTCATATGCATGCCACACATTTCCTCCCAACTGCGGTCATAAAGTCCAAACTAATTAGTTATAACTGTGTAAATGAAAATAAGCTTAGGCTTAGCCTGAGAGCTTGGGCTCATATACAGCAGTAGAAATGGATTTTTGTAGTGCCTTTTAAAAAATAACCTCACCTAATAGCCAGGTAGACATAGGAGAATGGCCAAACACAGTATATAAGTCTGTTTCTTACTTGCATCTGTAGCATTAACAAGGCCAAATACTTGATCCCATTGCTGCTAATAAGATTTTGCTATCAATTTTGAGATCAGGAATTAATCTTAACTAAGGGTATAATGTAAATAATCAATCTTGTATTAAGTCTCATATGTATTTAGCAGACAGAGCTTTACCACTTGTTTGCCATTTCCCGTCCTTTTAAAAGCTGTAATAGAATTCCTGAATGGTATTGAAATTGTGTGATCTTTTTAGGAAATGGTTGGCCCATAATTATTTGTGAACCTGAAGAAACAAATGCCATCATAATGGCTTTTAATTTTATGTTAGTTGCCAAATAATAAGCAAGGACCTAGCTCCTGTCTTGATTCACGTTTGTAATCATTTAACTCAGTCATTTTGAACCACATCAGAGAAGGTATGAGAAGAAATCATGCTCAAAACTTCATTTATTGTCTAATGTGTACACAAATGTTTATGATACAAAAGATGCAAGAAATATATCTTCCCAGAAGGATTTAATGTATTTAATTAATTTAAAATATGTTGCTTTCTCAGCTTTGTTTGTAATAAAGCAGAAGTTAATTTTGTTAAAAGGAATTAACAACAATGAGCACTTTTAAGGTACAAACCACTTCAGTTTCCCCTGGTAGACTTATGTATGTATGTAAAGCAGGATAGCTGTGAATGTTAAATGCCTCTTCAGCTAAACAAATTACATTAGTGCAAATAAAAGGACTCTTTGCTTTGTGAAGAAGAGAGCACAGAATTGGAGATTTAGGGGAAAATTATGCTGGACTATCAGCTGTACCAAGGCTAAGCAAGCACCACATGTAATTTAAAAAGCCTGAGGGGAGTAAGTTCCAGGCATCAACAAAGAAAATTGGAAATTGTGCTCTGCTTCCAACATGTTTTTTTTTTACTTGCCTTTTTCTACCCTTTTGCCAGGATTTGTGAAGGAGCATCTAAGGGCAGATTAATGACTTCCCTACAGTACCCTGCCAAGTGAACTTAGTTGGGGATAACAAGACTTGTTAGAGCTCTGTTCATGTAATGTCAGATGGCCAAAGCAGAGGCCAGACTCCTACCCCAGCTGTGCAACTGTGTTCTTTTATCTACTCTGATAGGCATAGTTTTGATTTACGATTTCAGTAACTATCTCTGGAAATCTTGTGCTGAAATAGGAAGATGTTCAAATGTTCCACAGCATTTCCTGGAACTGGTATTTTATTTCTGATTTGTTTGCCTGATTCAGAAAAGTATCAGATTTTAAATCTGTTAATTTAACGATTACCCATACAAACTATGGTTTTATTTTCTACAAACACAAAAATAAGAATATTCCTTGTACAGAATTCTCTGCCAAAGAGCTCATGCACAATAATGTCAGCTCTGGATGCCCTCGTAAAATAGGTTCTGTTGTTATGGAGATGGCTTCTTTTACTAAACCTGAAAATCTCCCTCCAGAGTAGCTGTATGCAATAGATGGAGAAAGCTTGGAAGATGGATTCTTGGAACTGTTTATCTTATTTGGCCCAAAACTTTTAGAAGATGATCCCTTCATTTCATAGTTCACATAGTGACCATTTATGGTACTGTTGCTCTGAAAAACCAAGTCCTAGAATAATAATAATAAAAAAGCTAATATATAAAACTACAAAAGAAAACACGAGGAAGAGCTTTCTATTTGTAGGGTGTTACCACCTTTTCTTTATGGTGGCATCATTAATTTCTGAATATAATTTGTTTTATTTTAATAAAATAAACATGAACATCTGATTCATTGGGTGCATATGCTAGCATTAATGTTATGGGGAATCACACATTAGCATTCCACCTATTTGTCTAGGAGTTGCAGCTGTCACTAGGGCATACTAGATCTTCTAACAGCAAGTGAAGAGCTGTGAAGCAAAAATTACTTGTAATCCTTAATTTGGTATTACATTGCTTAGCTTAACAGAGTACATATGAGTACAAAAAAGCAATTGAAAGCCTAGTACTGTGGTTCCATTATGAGATGTACAAAGGGTTGTCAAAATATAATTAAGAACTTTGAAATACTTCTTGTACTCCTAAATAATTTCTTTATCAAATGACCTTTGTATTTTCTTCATCCTATTCTACAGATGGCAGAAATACACTGGTGTGTTCTGTGTTTTATTAGGAATTATGTCAAAGCAAAGTATTGCACTGTGTTCAAGAATATTATATAGTATTTTACTATCCTGCTGCACATGTTTTTAATTCGCTATTAAACTCCTACTGGCTTATTGTTTTTACTGATCCTCATGCTGTACTTCAGCTTCAAATTCCAGTTCAATTTGTTGCAGATCCCAGTAGTTTCACTTAATGAAATGAAGAGTTATAAAATGTGTATTTCATCAAGCTTATAGTGCCTTAAAGATAATGCTCTGATATCTAAGACCTTAGTCTTTCACAAGATTTTCAAAATATCAGTTTCCTTGATCGCTCATTATCAGTCCAGAGCCCTGGTGACTTTCTGTGCTGGAAGCTTGGAAGTCCTGCAAGCAGACTTGGGAGATTTGGATATCAGGCTGTCAGATGGAATCTTCAAAATTCGTATTTTCCATTATAAAGTGGCACTTCTGTCAATTGAAATTTGACTTTAACCAACCTTAGATGTTAACAGAAATGTTTCAAGTTCCTTATATTGAATTCATGCTGGCATGAAGAGCTGTAATGATGTGCTATTCTTTCCTGCAAGTATGAGTCAAGTTTGGAGGAGATAAAGAGGAAAAAATAGAAAATGCAGCAATTCCTTTCAGTGGAGTGTTTTGTGTACTGCCAGTAATGTTATTAATGAGCATGGCATGGAAGTGTCCATTCTGTTTGTGAGCTTTAATCCAGAATTCTGTATTTGAAAAATGCTTTGGCTGTCCCTGCAATAGCATAGGAGTTCCTAATAATCTTTTTTGCTGAGCTCCATCAGTGACATTCAAGAGTTGTGAGCTGCTGAGAAACATGTAAGAGAATCACGTATTTTCAGAAATACAATCCAGTTGTATTGCACAGTATGTCTGTTAGTGATCGCTTGCCAAAAAGAATGAATATCCATTTAAATATATATACATATGTGTGTAATTTCCCCTGAAGATGTTCTGAATTTTGTAGACCAAACTATTAGTCTTGAGGAGAAAACTGTTTTGTTTTTAATAAACTTTATGTTGTCTCAAATTGCTTCCTGTATAAAGAAAGATGTTGCCAGCCTTAAAGGTTACAAAAATATCTTCAGTCATCTCACTTTTATACATATGCATGTGTATAAAAATATGTGTATGTTTGTAGTTGATACAAAAATTCCTTTGCATTTATCCAGTGTTTCAACTTAAACTTTACAAACCTGAACAGTTCTCAAAACAGTTCTATGAAGTATGTAATTGTAATTTTCCCCTGTTGATTCTTCCTGTAGATGAGGAAATTGAGGAAGATAAATGAAAGGTTTAGTTCTTCTAGCATTTGTTTCTCTAATTGTCACATATATTATTTTATATGCTAGTTTTATATGCTTTTATTTCTATATACTCATTGACTTTAAATTAATCTGTGAATAAGGGTTGACACATCCTCATCAAGACCAGAGTTATGCTTTAGTGTCAAGTCTTTGCCTCTTTTAGGAATGACTTGTAGCCAGGATAGTTTGGATACATTTGCAGTAACCTAGTACTTACAGATTGCCTCAGATGGATTTGTGCAGTGTAGCTTTTCTAATTACATTTGTCAGGCAGTTCTTGTAAAACAGTTTTGTTTCTATACCGATAGAGCCTGACATGCACATGAAACTTAGGGGACAACAGGATGTGCAAGGGGAAGATAGGAAACATAGAAGGATAAGATCCTCAGAGAAATGTATATTGGTATTTCAATAAAATACGTTTTCCCTAAGCATTAGCATATCCTCAAGTTAAAGAAGTTACCTAGGTTGTGAAAGAATTTCATTGCTCTTAATCTGTGGAGGTTATACTGCAGTCTCAGAAGCCTTTCTATCCTTTGGGCTATATTTTACATAGCTATGGCTTTATACTAATATTTTACTGCTGTTTTCTTGTAACCATTCATGATTTAAGTAATCTAACACACTACACTTCTTTTATGGTAGCATTTTATAGTAGCATTTGCAGGCAACACTAAGAGAATATCTCAGTCTTTCCTGGGCATTCTACTACCTTGAATGAGCAAATGTATCCAGTACTGAGTAGTAAAGTTTGGAAAAAAACCCAACAACCCAACAGTGTATGTACAGGATGACATGCCTTTGAAATACTGAATGAAACTCAGGGTATTGCTGCTGAAACAAGTGTGTATTCACCACAGTAAATGGAAGAATGGAATTTACCTCCCCTATTTAAAAGTCTGTGTTAACATACATTTGCTGAAATTAAGTTTAGTATTGAAATACAGCAAATGTATGTTAGCTGCAAAGCCTTGTTTGTCTGTGAGCTATCCAATTCTGCTCATTTACACAAGGTCAGCCTCTATTACTGTAATGTAAATGTACCTTAATATGATAGCAGATACAAGCCAAAATTCTTCAAAAAGGATACTGGGCTTTTAGTAGCAGATCTTTTGAAATTAATTTCAGTAATTAACTTTGAGCTGTTTTTATTTTGTTTGAAAACAGAATAAAATGGGTATGGGTCACTACAATCAAGTTGGGTTTTCTTTCCTTGAATAGGTTTACTTTTGTTTCACTGGCTGCTTTATTTTGAAACTAGTTCCTATTTCAACTAGATGAACAGAGTATTTTTCAGGTATTTTCAATCATTTGCCTCTGTGTGGTTGTGATCTTTTTTGTAGAGCTGTACCTATGCAGGTTCTGTTAATGAAGTACGCAGATCTTCTCCCTGCAGGTCAAAGGAGGATCTGCCTGATAGATATTTGTATGCTATTGCTCTGCACAGTAGTAATGGAGACAGTAAAGCTGAAAGATCCAGAAGGCTAGGGAGCTTGGAAGACATATTTCAATGACCACAGGTACTTCTCCTGTAGGTAAAGATTGGCAGTGGCAAATCTCCATTGCTTTGAAACTCTTCTCTTGTTTTCTTCCTTTGTCTGTTTTCTTCAAAATGTTTGAAGTTCAGACTGTCATCCTTATCAAAAAGGTTCTTTTAAGTCAAACAAAAAGACCAAATTAGCAAAAGACACTGTCATTTTAGCTGAATTATCTACCAGGCCACTAATCAATCAGGGAAGCACCAGAGGTCTTTGAATTACAGAAGCCACTGCTCGAGTTTTAGATAAAGAATGACTGAAACATTAGAATGTGAACTACTTTTTCTGAAAACAACAGGAAGTTCTTAACTCCCATTGAGGAGCTGTTTTCTTACTAAGCTTGTAGGAATAAATGAGAGACCTGGCCCATAGATAAAAATCTACCAAAGGAAGTATAAAAATATTTAATGGTGTATTTTTTAATCTCAAAAATCTGAAAAAAAGGATTTCATGAGTTTGATTGGCAGGAGGTGTAATTTTTTCTTTTCAATTTCTACTGTGTTAGGGAAGAAAGCCAGAATGTACTTCCATGATCCCTGCAGTTTTATAAGCTCTAAATTCCACTGGACTATATTGGTCTTCCTTTTAAGTCTTTTTTCTTTCTTTTTTATTATTGTTTTCCCAAGTTCACATTTGATTTTGGAGCATATTAATTGCTTCTATAAAGTAGAATGTTTTGATCGAGTTCAAGGGATCAATACCTAATGCATCTGCTTAGACCAGGGGAACAGAAGGATACCAGGCTTTTTGAGCAAAATAGATCTATGTTTGTGCAGTCTGCTTATTGGCTGCTTACTGGTATAGTCCTCACTAGCGAACACAGCAAACTCCTCTGGAGCAGTACTATGCCTAATAAATAGGGATAATTGAAAGGTTAAGCAGTGCTAGTTGTTTTTCTCCTTTGTTTCATATCCCTTTTAATGTTCAATGCAAAATAAAAGGCGTGAAGTCTGTGGCAATAAAAACTGTTTAGAGCTATAACTCCTTTCCTGCTTCATTAGTTTGACACAACAATAAGTGCAGTTCTTCTGAGGAAAAGGTGAAGCAATCTACCTTGAAAACTCTTTGCATTCTAGATCTTTTAATTGGAAAATTTGAAAGCAGTCTTTCATTCTTCTTTGTCTTCCTGTCACCCAGACATTCTTTTTTATAGTTGTTTAATTCATTGCTTCTTGAATTTCTGTGGCATTATTTCTGTTAGATGCAGTTAATATTTATTAATGAAAGTACAACACTCTAGTCAACTACACTTTCTTTTGTTATTGAATCTTATAAACTATTGAATCTTATCAAGAAGCCCATGACTTACAATAATTTTTTTCATCTATTGGTAGCAGACTCATTTTTGCCCATTCCATAACTACTATGCTATATATTAATTTTTCTGTCACTTGTGACAACTAGTGAGTGAATGCCAAGATGGAAATTCATTCTTGTTTTTAAATTCCACCCCCAGCGTGGTCACACATGCAGACACACATGTGAAGACACAAACACACACACACACACACGTCTATTCCTATTGGAACAACAGGGATAAAAAAATAATCTGCTCATAGTCTAGTACAGAATGGAGTGGGACTCCAATAGACAAGTGTATTCTCAATGCAGTGAAAAGAAGAGGAGGAAGAGGTAGGGAGGCTCTGTGAAGGTAAAGAGTGCAGAACAGCATACCTGAGATACTGGAGGATGAGGAGTTAGTCTTGGTCATGCTATACTTTAGCAGGACCTATTGAAATAGGACAAGAGGTAATGGTTTTAAACTACAAGAGGATAGATTTAGACTAGATATAAGGAAGAAATTTTTTGCAATGAGGGTGGTGAAACACTGGCCCAGCTTGTCCAGAGAGGTGGTAGAAGCCCCGTTCGTGGAAATATTCAAGGTCAGGCCGGACAGGGCTCTGAGCAACCTGATCTAGTTGAAGATGTCCCTGCTCACTGCAGGGGGTTTGGACTAGATGACCTTTAAAGGTCCCTTCCAATTCAAACCATTCTATGATTCTAAGATGGTATGTGATGCTTTTCTCAGGTCTCAGGTGGACATGTAATAAGACAGAGATCTGCTGGAGGATTGGTGGAACAGTAGGAAGCCTGAACCAGTCTTTATCAAAAACATGCCCCGTTTTTGGATGTTTTATAAATGAAGTATTGAACATTGAAACTGGTATTTTGTTTTACTGTCATTAAAAAAAATATTTTTTTAAATCCTGGACTGAATTGCAAAAAATCCTGAGACTGGTTTGGAAAAGCAAGTGTAACAGCAATAGTAGGAAAAGCTCACTGTTCACTCTGTTTTAGGAATTTTGATTCGGTGGGGCATGCGTCAGTTGTGTTTCAAATGTCTTCCTGCAGTTCTGAGAGCCAGCCAAAAATTTACGTCTGTCTTTTTGATGTAACCAAGGTTATGTGTTTGTATCTTTCTTGCACCTATGGTGTTATTGAAAGCAGAAACTCTGGATGTTTTCTTATAAAACTTGGACTTAGCAATATTTGATTTTCTCATATGTGTTTTTATGGTCCGTTTTACACGTTTAGTAGAGTGGGATTTCCTTTGTGACGTTTTCTTACAGTATTGCATCAAAATTCTAATATAATCAGTAAACTTCTGGTTATCTAGCAAATTGGAGAAAAGGAAAGTGCACTGTGGACAAGCCAATGAGGGCTTAGATTCAGGAAATACATATTTTGCAGTGCATTGAGTAGTGAGTGGTAGTCAGGAGGCTTTTGACTTTTCCAGAAGCCATTCTCTTATCTTTAGTAATGTGACAAGTTCTTTTGTCACCAGATCTATGGTCTTACTAGTATGTAGGGCAGCTACTCAATTCACAAGAAACTTAACAGTTGATTCAGTTTACAGTGTTTGCTTAAATTTATTTATGGCAATAGTAAAGCCTATCCTTGATATTTCATGCTCAGGCAATGGGTGCATAGACATATACTTTCTGTACCATGGAATCTTTATAGAACTATTTTGTGTTGAGTTTTGAACATTTTAAAGAAAAACATCATGTTTGTCTGTAGAAGGGGAGGAAGAGGACAGCCTTATATATTAATCGAAGAAAGCAAGTATGTCAGAAAAAGGAAGAGAAGACCTCCTCTAGCAGGTTCTTGCTTGGGACACTGGACCTTATGCTTCCTCCTGAGTACTGAACTAATCAGCAGTGACCCCTTTGCAGTTTGTGATGCAATCTGATGTTTTTTGTGAGCCACATTATAAAGTTCAAAAAAGCATCCTATCCTGATCTCAACAAGAGCATTGCCTGATAAATTAATGTCTAAATTACAGTATAAATTCTTTCTTGATGCATTTTGGGTAGATTGTGTTCTCCTGCCTGCAGTTTATGAACTTGTCTGATTTATATATTGGCATAAATCACTGACTTCTGAATACGATGTATGAATTTACAGCAGGATTCACTTACAATTTACTTGTTGATGTGAATGTTAACTGTGTTATTTATCTAGATTGTTATATATATCAATGTTATATTTCTCAGTTTACATCCATTTATATAACGTTTATTAAGTCGGGGACAGTTATGGTGTCAGATATTCAGGTTTCCTTTTCCCTGCCTTGTAATATTGTAGCAAAAACTTGAGATTATAATGCAAGCAAAGGAAAGATTGATAAGAGTCTTTTGGGTAGTGGGTTAGTTTTTTTCTTTGAAGTTTTCACCGTAAGTCAGTCATATCCCAGGGGAAGAATAAACTGTGTAAAAGAGAAGAGAATATAATTTCAGCAGTAGAAGCTGTTCAGATTCACTGGAAATTCTTGTGAGCACTTTTAAAACTGATGCAAGGTGAGAAGTTGGCATTGTAGAGTCGTGAATGTAAACACTGGCTGCAAACATGGCCAAGTTCAGCAAATTCCAAAACCCCATTGCTCAGTTGTTCAGGGCTTGCTTAGTGGATACAAGACTAAAATGAGTGTAGGAACTTTAAAAATGTATTATGTTTCACAATACTCTGTGTAACCTCTTATCTTATGATTCAGCATATCAGATTCTAATATTTTGCAGCAACTATAGGTTAAACTGGGGATTGTTGTTCCAGTCAGGAACTTGTAATTTGTGAAAGTCATGAGCCAAATTTCAAAGAAAGAAAAGGTTTGACATTTGTAACTAAATACTTTGTTGTTAAGTGCTGAAAACACCTTTTACCCTCAAAATAAACTGCAGGAATTGAACTTAGGCAATGTATGGCATGTCATTTAGTTGTAAAAACATGATGAAACTAAGTTGGCAAATTGATTTCCTTTTTGAATTCGTCTAGATGACATTGGACTGTCTGGTTCACTTTTCTGCTCATATCCACAAGGCCGCTATTCCCTTAACTACCAGTTACACTCTTATTGTGAATGCTATAGCTGTTAGGAGGTATGAGTGCGTTGTATGCTTTTTTATCCCAAATTAAAATGAAGGCTGAGTATCGCAAGATGCATTCAGACCTCTAGCTTCCAGGTTGCCTTAGCATATGGCTGTTGTGATTGAAATGTAGGAAAGCCGTGACTGTATCTAAAAGATTATTTATGTGTCTTCTCTGGTAGCTCTGTCTGATGGGAGCTGCTGAGTTTGACATCTCATGTTCCTGAGGAGCCCTGAAGGTGGATGGTCCCACTGGGACCTGGAACTGTCACAATCCGAATCTGTTTGGTTGGTTGTTGCCAGCTTGTGCTGGGCACTGGCAGGTCTTTTTTGCAGTGGCATCATATGGGTTATCTAACAGTCACCAAAAATCTGGATTCCTCTGTCCTGACTTCGGAGCTTTCTGCAGAACCTAGAAACATTGCTGTTTTTTTCAACCCCATCCTGAGAACCTCTTACTATTTTCAGTTCTACTCTTTCCTCAGTGCTTGGAGCCTTTTTTGTGAGGTCACAGTAGAACTGCCTATATTATAGTTAAAGGCAGATCTATAGCAATAGGAATATGGAGAGAATATACCTATAAGACAATTCAGATAGTTTTGAATGTTTGTAAAACCACTATAAACAAAATACTGACTTTTTAAGAGGTCCTCTGAATGTAAATGCTGCAAAACCCTAAAGGTGGCAATGGCCACAAGGGTGGAATACAAAATTAGCATCTTTCAGGGAATGAATTATAAAATGCCAGCTGTGTGAAAAATCATGCTGATCACACTCCGTTAACCCTAGGGGGAATGTTGTCTAAATGAAGACCACAAGGATTGATCTCATATTTTCTAGTATTGCATTCTCTTGCCCTTCTATTTCTTGTACACGTATTTATAATAATGTAATGATTTAATCAGAGAATGGAAATGGGATTTTGATAGCCAAAAAAAAAAAAAGGTCACCTGTCAGTAATCCTGAACACTGCTGTTGAATGGATTTGACCTTGATTTCAGCTTTGTTCTTGGCTGGCAGGTGCCTGGAGGCCTTTCAGTCTGCTTTAGAAGACCTTGTTTTAAAAACAGTAGTATTTGTCGCCTAATTATGAATGCAGATTTTGCGTCTGTTTGTGATTTACAAGGCCTTGCTTATGTGAAACAGGCTATAAACTCTCCTTGGAAATGTATAGTAGTCTGGAGTAGATAATTACACTTTGAGAAAAGAGCCTCTGTTTCCAGTGAAAACACTGTAAAGTTATTTCAGAAATGCTCTGACCTCAGACGTTTCATATAACTTATACAAAATGCTTTCACATTTGTGCAGCAGCTAGCAGCTTGATCTCTGCCATCTCATAAACGAAAGCACAGAAGTCTCCCTGGGAAAAAAGCAGGATGTCTATGCTGTGGCCTACAAAGCTAGTGTTATTTTACTCACTCTGTTCTTTGTGTCTATACCCTTAAACAGAAGAAACCTTGCCCTCCTTTAAACAAATCTGTCTCCTAATCACACCCCACCCCCGCAAACCCAACATTCCCTCAGATTTTTCTTCCTCCCTGCCTCCACTAAGTGTACACGCACTAATAAATTCTGCAGTAAAAACCTTGGGAGAATTTCTCAGCACAAATGGAAAGAAGATGTCAAAGGCTGAGGATAGGAATTTTCTTTTTAAAGTTGCAAAAACAATAGAGAACAATTGAAACAATGGGGGAAGAACGAGAGATGGGTGAACAAGCCATGAAAGAATTGCATTAATTTTCTTTTGATGAAACCCCACTGGTTCTCTTCGCTAGCATCCAAGAGAGCTATTTTTGTTTGCAATTGTTTGATTGTTTTTCAAGAGTCTTGATGGAAAGCAAAAGCATTGCAAATACAAGTGCAGAGACTTGTGAGAATGTTCACACCAGAAGCATTCTTGTGGCCTTTTGAAAAGCTGGTTTTAACTTGTGGTACAATAAAGTTATCAGGTATTGATGAAGACTTTGTATGAAAAAAATGTGTGCAGCAAGGATGACTTAATAGAAACAATGGTGTGTGTCACTCAGAGAGAGCAAGAACCAAGCAGTCATAATTGCTGGTTTTGCCCAATAGAGAATAATGAAAAAAAAAACCTCTGGGGTTCTGAATATGATGGGGACAGGTAATTTTCATAAAACCCCTGCACAGCAGAAGGAGAACAAAATTTAATTGAAATATGTAATTCAGTCTTATTAAAAGATATATTTAGGTATGATTTGTGCTTTCAGATAACTGTTTAACAGGGTGATATGCAGAGAATAGGCAGGGGAGAGGCAAAGGCCACTTCTGCAGGTTGAAACAGCTGAGCATGTTGCCAGAAGTTGTACCAGGTAGATGGTCTAGTAGCCCCAAAGATCTGCTGGATCAACCTCTCGTGTGACCACCCTCTAACTTGTTTCTGTTCCAGTGAGCCAGCTTAGTTCACAGTCTCTGTTGCCTTAGTTTGTACCAACTGGCAGAGCCATGACAGGCATGGTCAGAAAAGTTGTGAGCCAAAATTCATGAGAAGCAGGGCTACCCTTGCGTGTAAGAATTGCATTGAGCATCTGGATGAAGGCAGTAACAACTCCCATCATGGCATGATCCAAAAGCCAACATCTGTCTACAGTCTTGGTCAAGTCGTTATCTATAATTTCACACATAAGACTCCCCAAAATAGGATTCTGATTCTAGCAGATAAGGGTCATGTTGTTTGCAGTTTGCGGCCAGTAAGATATTCAGAGCCAGTAAAGGTTTGATAATTCAAGGGGATAGAACAAATGAACACAGCCCTTTACTTGTGCTCAGTGTTTTCTGTAAAAAAAGGCAGTAACAGCCAGCACTGAGAGATTTCAGTTCTTCTTGTTCCGCATGGGATGAATTTGCAGATTCGCAAGCTCTATGGTACCTATGCATGTTTTGAAGTGTGCCTACTACAAATGTGCTCAGCTGTAATGTCACGTCCAACTAAGTACACGTGGAGTCTGTAGCTAACAGTAGACAGTGCTGCATGTAGTTTCCAGTGTATATATGTGAACATGTGCATTGGAAAGGTGCAGTAAGAAATAAAATATTAAAAAAGTAGATGGAGAAGCCTTGAATGTGCAGCAAGGTTATATCCATTCATTAAGTCATTTTGTTTAATTTGTTTTCAAAGAGGACAAGTTCTTGCAGGGCAACACAAAGTGGAGAAGGGTCATAGTTAATTGAACAGATGGCTTCTACTCAGCTTATGGTGAGCACTGTCCTTTCTAAAGGAGATGTGGGGACGTCAGGTACCAGACTTGTTTCTCTGCCTTCTGCAGCAGACAGAAGAGGTGGCAGGCTATGGAAGGAGAGGCATATGCTTTAATTCCTTGAAAGATTTGGCAGCGGATGCTTTTCTCTGGTATGCATCAAAAGCCCTTAAAAATAAGCAGAAAATTGGCTTCAATAGGGATTCTCAAAGACTTGCATGTGGTTGATCACATCTTTAATATACAGCAGACTGACCTTTCTTCCATTTCCATTTATGTGTACCACATGAAATTTTACTAGTGTAAATTCCAAAGCAGTCCAAATGGGCACAGCTCAACCAGGTTGCACTTAATTGTTTCCAATTATCTTGCTAGTGGCAATCTTTTCTTGTCCTACATGTGCGTGCACATGGACGTACGCACTCTCTCTGTTGTAACAGTGGAGCCAGCTTGCTTGGATGGTTCCTTCTCTGTTTCCAGATGCTTTCATATGTACCTCAGGTCCTTCTTTGTAATGAAACACCTGCATATCGTTCAGAAAACTGGAGGTTGAGTCTGCACTGTGTAAGCAGCCAGTTCTCTGCAGACTGTTAGCATTTTTATTCACAAGACACTAACCTGGAAACTAGGCTTTTGGAAACCTGCTGGTAGCTTTCTGGAAGGTGCTCAATAAAAATGGAATAGGAAAGGACCTCACTGTTTTGTGATTCTGTCACCTTACTGTTTGGCTGGTGGTAAGTAATGATAAATATTACTTCTGGAAAATCATGTTATACAAAGAGCTTTTTTTGCCTAAAACAGTGTACTTGAGACTAAACATCAACTTCAGCATTGCCAAAGATAGGAATGAAAACAATACTTTTAGATTCCCTAATCCATTTTTCTTTGGCAATCTGAGCAAAGGAGGGTGCCAAAATGCATAGCAGATTTATATGCCTCTGAATTTTTTAGCTGCTTTTGCAAAGAGGTTTTACAGACCTAGAAAACATTTATTAATTGATAGGAGATAAACTATTGTCCCTAACTGAAATCAACAGAAATGTTGCCATTGCAGGCATAGTTTTGCTTGTCTAAGTGGTCTTATTCAACACATGGGGTGAGCAAACTATTCAAGAAATAACCACACAGCGCTTATTATTAATACATTGAAGAAGCTGTCTCTGGAATAGCCCTGGCATTTGGAGTAAAAAATTATAAGGGAATACATTGTTAGGAAGAAATTGCAGGTTGACACAGACCTGTTTCTCGCAGTGGCCCAGGATTTAATCAGTATCAGTAATTCATCTTTGTTTCTATTTCTTTCAGGGCCCTCCTGGTCCAAAAGGCGAGAAGGTGAGTTGATGTACGGGTGACGCTTACAAGGTGAATGGAAAGCCCTCCCAGCATGAACTAAAGAGACCGTTTGTATTGACACAGTGTAAATGTTAGATTATGTAAGAGAGCTGGGTAGCACACAGATGCTGTGTTAAACCTATCATCTCATCTTTCCACTTTGCAGGGAGATCAAGGTGATCAGGGCCCTCGGGTAAGCATCTTAAAAAAAATGTTACACTTCCCCTTCGCTGAGTAGGCAATTAGTCTTTAGTGCAAAACTAAATTAAATACACTGTCTGAGCTAATTATGCTTATTAGCTGCATTTACCCTGCATGTTGAAGTAAGTGTCTGCAGGACAGTAATACTGAACAAGACCAGATAGTGTCTGGGAAGATCTGAGTAACAATAGTAAGTAATGCATTAAAATATACAGTTTCCACTATGGGTGGAAGCAGGTTTGGCAGTGATTTTGCTCTACTGTATAAAAGCTAGCTTTTCCTAACTAAACCTTTCAGTTTCCCCAGCAACATTTTCACACCTTGCATGGGCTCCCACAATGCAGAGGGCTGATGAGTTTCTCATAAATGTGCTTCTAGATTTTATGTAAAACATATCTAGTGTTTAGTGAATTATAAACAAATATCATGTATGCATGTATTAGCTCTTTTTCCCTGACACGTATGTATTTAATATTTTTAATAATAACAATATTATCACCTCATAAATACATTCAGACTGTTAGACAGAACATGGTTTACTTGTGAAAATATAAAAGTTCTTTTAATTTTTAAATATCATACTTATTTTAACAGAGAAATAGAGGAATACAGGGGTGAAAGTTCAGATAGATTGGCTGTGCCAGTTCATTCTTCTTTATATCTGTGCTTCATTAGAAAATATTTGGTTATATTGTTCTGGTGATATAGTGACTCTCTTCAGATACACATTTATAATTTTTTCCATAACAGCATGTTCCACGGATTTTTTTTTTTTTATGTTAACAATGTTAAATATTTTTAATTTGCTATTTTATTTTATTTTATTTTATTTTTGCCACCAATAAGATTATTTAAATTCACAAAATGCTTTTATAGCTGAATTTGGTGTTGGTGCTATCAGTGCTGTATTGCCTACAGGGTTCAATTAGGTGTCCTGTTATGCTTGGCGATATTAGTGCATATTATAAAGCCAGAGGCCTATTAGCGAACAGCTTTAAATATTATTTCAGTTGAAACTCGAAAAGAAAAATTGGAAAACTATTTAAAGAAATGCAAAGGAAGTAGAGAGTAATAATGTGAGGAACATGTTTTATCTAGGCTAACACACAGACTGAAGATGCTGAAGAATGTAAAAATTTTCTTTTGGTTTTTAAGCAAACTTAGTATCTCTCAGAAGCCATGCAGGGCTGTGTATTTTTGGTGGTTCTGTGATACAGAACCTCATGGGGAACATGAGGAGGGAGGGCGGAGGAGGAGGTTTGAACGTATGAAGTGGTATCAACACAAGGGAATGATGGTGCTATTTTTTTCTCATGGTAGCATAAAATGTGAGAGCAGAGGGTAGTTTTGGAGGGAAAGCAAAGATGCCAGAGCCTCCACTGGTCCATAAATCTTGGCAAAATTTTTGAGAGATGTAAGAACTAGAAAGTGGTTAAACGTGTGTGGCTTTCAGTCCCTGGATTGGAAACGTTGGCAATACCCAATAAAAAGTTGCTAGTTTGCTCAGTGTTACCTTGTAGGCAGAACCCCTGCAAAGACCGGAATGTAATATTTGCTACACAGGGACAGTTGTGTCCTGCTCTGTCAAGACATACCCCCTGTACTGGAGGGCAGCACAGTCCTCACTGGACCATACAAATCATGGTTATGCCTACTTTGTGGTTTTGGTGAATCGAGTGCAGCTAAAAAGCAAAGAATATCCAACTTAAGTAATTAACTTTTAAGGACATCACAAAGTTATATCTGCAGGAGCAGCTGGCAGTAAAGACTGAATTCTATGTCTCAATATAGAGAAGGAATTTAATAAGATCAGCAGTAGAGAGGAAGAGGTGGTGAATGAATGGCTAGCTGAACCTTCACTGATGTTTTCATTCAATGTATATTGTAGTAATGTGCCTGTTTTTTAAGTACATGGGTATAACTTAGGTAATTTGAATAGTCTTTTTGGTTTTCCCTTTATCTTTTTTGAAGTGTGTTTGAATGTGGTCTACAGCAGCATCTCTTTTCTCTCTCTCTTTTTTTTTTTTTTTTTTTTTGCCTTGTGCATTTCACAAGAAGTACTATGAAGCTTCTGGCCATTTTATGTTTCATAGTAGAGCAGTTATCTCTTCTGATGACTGTCTTCAGGTTGAATCTGCTCAACTTGATGTGCCAGAATATAATTAATGGAAATTATATGTGTAAGCCAGTCATGCACCAAGTGAAACTAAACCCATTTAAACCTAGTTGGTTTCCTTTACATCACTGCCTATGTAAAATAAATGGTTTTGGAGATAATACCATACTATATTATTTTAAAGAAATATCATACCTGAAAGTGACTGTGGGAAGACATCAGCGTATGGATTTGACAGGTTTGCAGACAGACTGGATATAATATCTAGAAGTGATGGACATTTTCAAGCTAAATCATCTTTTACAGATAAGAAGCCTGAAGTTTCTTTGGTTGTGTATTTTTATATATTAGTTTGAAACTAGCATTTAGCTTAGCAAAGGGTTTTATTGTTCCAAGTAATTTTTATGACTGAAATTTCAAAATTACCCTTAT
Organism: Antrostomus carolinensis; assembly: GCF_000700745.2. NCBI lineage: Eukaryota > Metazoa > Chordata > Aves > Caprimulgiformes > Caprimulgidae > Antrostomus > Antrostomus carolinensis. The sequence continues at coordinate 67,533 of NW_010300358.1, read as the reverse complement.
TTTTCATAAAAGCTGCTTTCTTTCCTTCAGGCATTTTCATTAGTAAAAGAAACCAAAATAAAATGTGAAGACTGTCCAGGTTGAGATGAGACCTTAAACTTTTAAAATCCTGCTGGAATGAAAAGAAAAATATTTGTGAAACAAGAAGTTGTTGCTTTCTGTCCTCACCCAAGTTTTCATCTTGGGCCTTGAGATTTTTGAAAGATCTTTCCTTCTGAAATAATTTCAAAACTGTAAAAACAGTAATCAGTTATCTCAGAACTTCTTATTAACAGTCACTGGACATGTTGAGTATATACTGAATTGCTTTGAAGTTCAGGTTTTCTTGAAAATATCTTTGATAAATGAACACACCGGTAGGAACCTGACCCTTTAAATACTGCTCTGAAGTCAAGCACTTGTATTTTTAGAATAATGAGTCTGTTGTTTTTTGGTTTTTTTTAAGAATCTGAGGGTTTTTTAAGTATTCAGAAGTAATCTGTTGATCACCTACTTCATCGTACAGAGATAGCATAAAGGTTCTAGTTCATAATGCCATATGGCTTAATCTATTTATGCTATACTGCCTGTAGAAAATGTGAGCCAAAACAACATTCCAGTACTGTGAGTGATGTCAAAATTCATGCCCTGAGTGTGAGTTTGAGCAGCAGGTTAATATAGCTTTTGGTCACACAAGACCACAGATAAGGTAGTGGTGGATGCATTCAAAAGTCCTGATCTTACTTGAATAAATGCTTTTTTGATCTCTTTATATATTTTTATATCAGATCTCTACTCATTACTCTCAAGTTCTGGTAGACTAAACATTTAGGTCAAATGCAGAACTAGTTTTCCTCAATACCAGTGTAAGAAATAGTAAAGTTAGGTTTGGGGGGGTTTTGTTTGTTTTTTCTTCTTGTTTGTTTTTGTTTGTTTGTTTGTTTGGTTGGGTTTTTTTGTGGAGGACATGGCTTCATGATATGTCCATGAAGATTTGCATTACTGTGCTGAGTCATGACAAAATTAAAAATGACAGGTTTTGGCCTGTGGACTATTAGAATAAATGCTTATGTCAGACCACTGCTCACTTCCAGTTGCTTAGCTCTACCCCTGTTTAAAAAAAGCCTTTAAATATTTCATAGTGGTAGGACTGCAAAGGATATATTGTCCACGTAGAGATTGTACCATGATTCATGGAAATAGATCTTCAGAGGTGACTGTTTGGGAACAGAACAGCTAGTCCTGAGTGTCTTAGTCTGTTCTCACCCTTCTGTAAATGACATAATAAATATCTTCTGTCCTTTAGTTCAGATACATGAGAGATTCCTTGCTTATCAGGTCTAGAAATCATCAGCTAGCGGCTACCTTTAAATTGGTTTTGGTCTAGGTACAGAGAGAAACCACCCAGAAACCAAACTTAAGCAGTTCCATAAAATTATTTTCTCCTTTTGGTATGCTTAAGTAAATTTTCCTAGCAGCTGGGTCTGCACAAAACTGATAACATCTCTAAAATATCTTCAGCAGAAGTGATTAAGTTCTAGAAAAGAAAGGTACTCAGAAGTTTATTTTATTGTATACCATTATTGACTTGAAGATTAAAAAGATTTATTGTGTACTATTAAAACAGTTAAGTTTGGGTAGAGATATAATGCTCTTTTCTATTTAACCCTTTCCCCTTCCGTGTTTACTTTAAATACATTTGCTACGTCTTTGCAGCCCACTAGAGAGAAATCATTGTTTAAGATAGAAATTTTGCAGGTTCTACTCTTCTGTGCTGGCAAACTATTTAAAAATTATCTAATATTGACAGAAATGGTCCTGGAAGCAGTCTATTTACTGAAATAACTAAATACAGATATGTGTATGTGTATATAGATACAAGATATCTTTTCAAACCCAAGTATTGCTTCACTTGTTACATTACAGACACAATTGTATAAAATTTTATATAAAATTTCCCAAAGGTAAATTAAAGTTATCCGAGCAATATATTTTGACCTTATTTTTTTTAATGAAAATTTTTTAAAGTACGGTTTTAATATGTGTGTATTATTATTAGTTAGTATGTTTCTAAGGAATGTCATAAATCTGGAAATACTAGTTACTGAGTGATGACTAAACCATGATCATTAACTTTTCACCTTCTTTTAAAGCCATCTTATTTTTTATTATGTTTTATTTGAAGGTTGGCACATTTTTTTGAGAAAGGAATAGATTTTCATCACAAAATAGATAGTACAAAAATTACTCTGAGTTCTTGCCTTCACCAAAAGCAAGACTCCATATTTTGGGGGTATTGCTAACTGTAGCATTTTTTAGGGAAATCAATGATGTAATCGGAAGTTTTGTTCCCAAAGAATGCATGCTGCTAATTTTTATCCTCATTCAAGATCTTGTCAAGGCAAAAATGTACAGTAATATAGTCGGAGCATTACATTAAATAAAGATAATTTTACGTAATTTAAACATATTCTGTGAATTTATTCCAGGACTGTCCTTGGTGATGTTTGATTATATCCTAATAAAATTTCTCTTAAATTCTTCTATAAATACTGCCCATGAATTTTATCTGCCTTAATAGAAGGACTGTGTATCTTTTATTAGCATATATTAGCATTTCCCCCAGCTTTTATTTTCTGATTAAATACTTTTTGGTTTCATTTATATGAATATGCTGTCAAAAGCTGCAGCAGAGGTGGCAGTATAGTGATGGTATTCCCTTAAGTGATACTCTTATGTGTGTACAAAAGCATATTTTCTGGTTTGCTATGTGTTACTTCAGACAAACACAGTATTGCTTTAAATTCATGCTTTACCAGTGTGACTACCTACATAGCTGTTTCTTCTCTCATTAATTGTCCTGTGTAAAGCAAATTATAGTTCAAATTATAAACTATATCTAACCACTGTTTCAAACCATATTCTTAGTGTGCCACAATAAGAAGGCTAAAAAAAAAGTTCATGATTCTTTCTGTTAGTATGACTTTCACCAAAGCGGTGTGATTGAGGAAACTGCCAGACGCCTGGTTTAATGCCAATCTGTCTGTGAGCAGTTAATTTAACTTCTGAGACTTTGTTTTCTTATCCGCCAAAAGGCAACAGGGCATTTACCTACTCCATTCCTGAGACTAATTATCTGTTCTACTTCACTAGTGTTAGGCTATTGCCTGTTTTCCATTAAACCAAAACTAGGGTAACAAATTGGAGCAAAGTAATGTGGAGCTCTGTAACTAGAAGAGATTAGGAAAGATCTCTCAGGTTGTGCTGGCTGTCAACTGTGTCTGAAGCACTGGGACGCAGACTTGAGATGTGCCTTCTTTCAGAGTTCACTGGAGCGTCCTTTTGGTTTTGGATGACTCTCCAGGGCCAAGCTATGCCTTTGATGTTTGGCTGCTGAGGTTCCCCTAGGGAATGCAGAACAGCTGTGACACTCTAGAAAGAGTGACACATACCTGCTCCTGAGATGAGGATGTTGTCATTCCTGTCTTAAGAGCTAGGCAGCGCTTGTCTTCACTCACCACCAGTTGATTTGCATCTTGTCCCTTTTTAGTTGTGCCAGAGGAATGGTGAGGAAGGAAGTCTCTGTACATCCTGTTCCTTTTTCTACAGCCCTGCCCTGTGACTGAGAAAACATCGTGTAGTTGTTTTATCTCAGACTGCAGCTGTCCCACAAAAGTGCTGCAATACTGAACATTTGAGTTAGACCAATTTGATTGAAAACGACTCTTTAAAAATATTTCATCCAGTACTAATAAATATTATAGAATTGTCTCGAACCACTTACCTGCTTCCCATAACTGCAGTGGTTATAAAATTTGAAGAGAAACGTAAGCCAGGAGAGAAGATTTTTCATATTTCACTTGGTTTCAGGGAGGACCAACCCATCTTCGAGTTAACTGGATGCCTACCACCAGTTTCAGTGAGAGTAGTAGGTTTGCCTTCAGGAAGGATATTTTGGGTAGGTCAGATGGTGATCTCTCATCAGAACTCATAACTGAGTAGTGTGGAAAAGCTATTTGCCTCACTGAAAATTCACCTAATACTAGGACCAAAATAGAGAAGTGCTGGCTTTTTCCAGTTTTGCTCATTTTGAGTGCAGTGTCACATAGAGTTCACTGTGAAAATACGGAGGTCATTATAGAAAATAACACTTCTATAATGATCCATTTATGCTAGATGTTAAACATTAAATTTTTATTATTTTAATACAAAGTCTGAATTGTTACATAATGTATTCAAATTAAAACTCTTTGCCTAATGATTGCCTAAGTGAAAATAAATTCCTGGATCCTTGTCTTGTTGTGGTGCACTGTTTTAGTTAGCAGATTTGCTGATGGAGAAAGCAGCAGTTATGATAAAAGGCATTATATAAAAGAGCTCCTGCTGAGAGTCCATGGCACTGTACAGGGTGATACTGAACACTGTATTCCCCAGGGCAGGTACAATAATTAGCTGCAGGACTGGCACTCAGTCTGAGGGATTAATTAGATGTGGAGGTGGTGTTGGGGGAAGGTAAAGCAGTCATAAAGAGTGTCAGGATCACTCTGGCCTGAAGCCTGTGTGATTTGATGTGAAATAGCAGCAGCTGGCTGTAACCTTAGGAAGTGCAAGTGAACAGCAGGTGGTAATTCCTGTCTCATTTACCATGTCTTCACAGGAACATGTAAGCTTGTGCAGCTTGGGTTTATTGGCAGGTCAGAAGGAAAATCCTAAGGAGGACTGTGACATTTTCTATACTAAGCAAATGAAATAGTCAAAATGGAGTGTACGAAGCATGGTGTAAAACCAGGAATGCTGTTGCTTAACGTTATTATACTTGCCATACAGCAGGGTTTTATACGTCCTTATAACATTGACCTCATGTAGACCAACACACAAAACGGAATGTACTTTAAAAAATCTAGGACTGCTAGTGGGAATTACATCTTTGAAGGCTGTGATGGATGTAACAGGAAAACTATTTCATCTAAGTAAAAAATCAGACAGAGGGAATCATGTGATGTTCTGTCATCCTTCAGTTTTCTCAGTAGCCGTTGTATGGGGACAAGTAGGATTTATCTACATTTCCAGGTAGGTGAGCAGGACACTGCATCATGTGATCACATATCTGCTAGTCTCCACCAAGCATCACGTTTTGCTTGGCATTTAGGCAAAAATTGCAGCAAGGCATGCAACAAATGTGCTAACTTAGAAATCGTAACCAGCTAGCATTTAAGGGTGAACTTGAGTTGCTGTCAGCGGAGGGAATTTAGTGGGCCAGTGCTTGCTGTTGATCACTGTAATGTTTTGTATTCTGTGAGGGCCTCCCAGGGTGTAGAACAAGAGACCTTCCTATGTGCAGTTCAAGAATCAAACCAAATAAAGAGAAAATTGAGTAACTTTGAATCCATCGTTGAGAACAGCTTTAGATAGAGGAAAGAAAAAAAAAACAACGAAACAGATCTAGGGGATATTTACAGCTGTATTTATAGTAGAGTGACAGGAAAGGAAGAGAACTCATTTTGTGGGAAGGATAGCTCTTTTTATGCCTTTTTAGAAGCTCATTGTGTGCCAACATTATCTTTCATGGATGCCAGAAGATGCAATGCCTTCTAAAGCCTCCCACGCATGCAGAAACTATGTACCCGTTATAGTTTCTTTGCTGGGATGCATTAAATATTCCCATGTTTCTGGCTTTCTCCAAATATGCATGTTACATATGGGGAGATGATCCAGGTTGAAGCTGGCGTTGCATGTCTCCTACCATTAGATCTGAGATTATTCCTGCTTTGAGCAAAGGAAAGAAAGCTTTGTCCTACTTGTGAACAAGCTGAAAGAAATTACTAAGCTGCTGGTGGAAAAAATGGAGTTGTCCTCTTTTCTCCCATGTTGTTTATACAGGCAGAAAACTGCAGTACTGATGGCTACTCTTGTCTGTGTGGTGCTGGGAAGCATTGAGAGTGCTGGAGTGAACTGTGAAATGCTCTATGTAAATATTTTTGTGTGGAGCTACACAAAATTTTCAAAATTCTTTCCTTTCTTCTCAAGAAAAAAACAGTATATTTGCCAATTAAACTCATTTCTTAATTATTTCTCAGCTCTCCTTTGTGTTCAATATTAAATAAATCAAACCTAATATGAGTTTTGAGCTTCCTCTTTTTTAAATGTCAAATTGCAAATATGCTACGCTTAGAGGTAACTGAAAATTACTGTGCTGTAATCCTAAAGGCTGATGAGTAAAAATGAAGTTGTTAAAAGATTTTCTGTTTATCCCTTTTTTTAATAAATTAGATTTAAAGTTTATTGCTTGCTACTCTGATTTTGGTTCTTTTGTAGGTTTCTTGTTTTTACTCATTTCCTTTACACGGGCATTGTATTTTTATCTAGAAGAGGAATGGACCATGTGCACAGCAGGACTAATGAGTCACAGATGTAAAGATTCTGGCATGTTCCCATCTAATAACTTCTTTAACTTATATTCCATAATAAGATAAATGCAAATTTGATACATCTGTTTTCTAAATGATGTATCATTCCAGTCTTAGCAGTGTCTCAGGGGTGATTTTCTTTAAATGTTTGGAGTTTTAGCCTTTTTTGGTTTTGTTTTCTTTTTATTTGTTTCTAAAGAGTAGATTTGAGGTCACTGAGCAATGCAGTTAGCCACACCATGGTTTGTCAGAATGAAGTGGGAAGGCTGGTAAAACTGCCGCCGGCTTTATAGGATCCATTTCCAGGGCCTCAGCTTCCTCGTCTGATGAGTGTGTATCAGGAATAAAGCTGCTGTATGCAACTCAGAGGTGCTAGGGAAGGTCATGTATGCATCAGAAAGTTACTCTGCCTTTTTTTGTAAAGACCACTGTGGTGGTGATCCAGAGGATCACACAGTCCAGTGTGATCCAGAGGATCTCTGATGTGATTGCATACGGAGATGAATAGAACAAATATTTGACACGTTAAAAGAATCTGCTGCAGCTGAGAGACCTGGCAGGCTGTGGTTGCTTGTTGGTGCTTTCCACCGGGCCAGCTGGGCTGCAAAGGGCTCATGTATGTGGTGATGTGGGTTGCCCCAGCAAAGCCTTCATGCAGGACTTCTTGGAAGCCACCTTGTCTGGCAGCCAGCGCCAGGTTCAGCTTTCCCTTTTGGGCGTGCCACGCTGCAGCCGTACACTCCAGCTTCACAGAGGGGCTCTGCCATCAGCTCCACCTCGTAGAGGTGGCATGTGTGTGTGCATGCATGTGGGGAGCTTAGAGCTACCAGACTACATTTTATTCTGTGTTTCTCAGCCTGATGTCTCCTGGCCATTGAACAAGACTCTGCTTCAGACAGTGTGCTATGCTAAAGGCAAGGAGAGGACTTGAGGATTTATTTCATTAGGAGTTCACTGCTCAGCTGTTTAAGGTTTCAGCTTTATCAGAGGTCTAATTCACACTCTTCAAGGCAGCACAAGAAAGGTGTTGAACTGAGGGCAAAATTTACCCCCTGTATTGTCACGGCAGGCCACGATTACCAGACTCTTATTTTTTGTACCAGTACAAGTACTGCACATGTTGGTAGAGTAGGGTATGAGAAACTATATGCAGCATACAGTGCTTTAGGGGAAAAATTTTGCCCTGGATATGAAAATGCTATGTATGTTTTGAAAATGTTGACCTTGCCCATTCCGGCCTACCCAAAATCTAGCAGTAGATTGTTGTTCAGTGTTTATAATTGTGTATGTACTAGCAGTATATGTGCTGAATGTCATATGTAAAACAGAACATGAGGAGCAAGATGTTAATTATAGAAAGTGTTCCAAAATCCACTGTCACAGCTGTCAAGGTCTCCAGCAATCTGGAGTCAAAACTTTCTACATAGCTCTCTTGAAGTGCTGTAGCATATTTTAATTGAAAATGGCTCAGTCATCTGCTGGATGATAGTCTAACAACTGCCAAATGGTCATAACAATTTATTGTAATTTTAAGGAAAGTCAGCTCTGTGGGACTGCTCCTTCTAAAGTCTCTTGGTACTCTTGTTGTAAAGTAACAACAACCTGCATCTACAATGTAGTGCAGACCTAATTCTGTTTCCCATATGACAGAGAGGGTCTTTCTTGTCAGTAGGTAATGTGGGGTATACTAAATGTAGTGTTTGTTCTGTTTGTCTGTTAGTAAATTGTCTTGTGATGTTTGTGTTGTGCTGTTTTGGTACCATGTTATGCTGTGTCCCTAGGGTCTGCCAGGCTTCCCCACAGTCGCTGCTCTGCACAGTAATCAGATCCTCACCGTCAAGGTTTGTGGCTGGCACGTACCTGTTCAGTCAGGTTTCTCTGTATCAGCATAAAAGTGCACATGAAAAATAGTTTTTACCATAAGATATCAATGAATCATTATGGTGGACCTAAAGTCAACTCTCACTGCCTTTGCATTGGTATAAGGACTCCTGATGCAGAGCACGGGATCAAATCTATAACTATGTACAGTGTTACCCCCAGCAGCACCCACATTCCACATGATCTTGGTCAGTATTTTATTTTCAGATGAGATTTGTCTCTAGCTCTGCTTCCCCGAGGCATAGAGGAGTGTGGAAAATATCAGTGAATGCTATACTGGTTACATATAGAATCAGCTATTTGTATTAAGTATCAGAGGTTTAATCTGTACGTACAGATTTTTTTCAAAGTGCATTTGCAAATTAAGTAGGAAGGATTGAAGTGATTTGGTCAAGCTGGAACTCCAATCCTTATTAAAATTATACCATTCTTCATTGCACAATATGCTGGTTGGAAAATCTGACTGAAAGCTGAACTGGTGCTTTGTCTTTAGAAGCTTTGCTGAAAGAACAGTGAATAAAAATACCGAATTTTAGAGCCCAGGTAATGAAAAAAAAAATACAAGTGAAGAATTCTCACAGGAAATACGGGTAGAAAAAAGTTACACAGTTAATTTATTATATAAGATTAATTAATGAAGTGGTATGTCCTGTACATTAGAGGTTAATTTCTTCAAAAGAGAATGCACAGTTTCTGTCAGGCAGAAGCACCGGTTTATATTATTTTAGCTATTACAAATCTAATGGATATGTCTTTATTTCTTTCTCGGGCCTTCTGATGTCTATTCTTCAATTTTCTCATCTCTGATCTTCAACCTTTGACTTCACCTGCCTGATCAGATGGTGTTCCCTAAAATCAATCATGGGTTTCTCTCTGCTGATCAGCAGCTCATTAAACGCCGCCTCATTAAGGTAGTGCTTCATCTCACTGGAGTCTGGTTCTTCTTTATATTCAATTTACTCTTTGCTGTACCTTTTTGTCAGATGCCTTCTTATAGCAGGTTGTTAATTTGAAAATGTTTTGGAATTAAGCCATGGTTAATGATATTAATAATGAAAAGACTATGGGTAGCTTTGCCTAATGATCCACGTTTAAGGTGCAGTCAGCTTTTTTCAGTAGTTTGCAGTGTTGTGCTGTAAATTAAATAACTTAAGCACCATTTTTGATGGCTTTGTTTTTAAAGGGGAAGATAATATGCTTTGGCAGCTCTCTTGAAAATCGGCTTTTACAAATTAATAGGTATAAATCATTAAGGGAGTTAGATAATTGTCAGTATAAAAACTCTCCCAAAAACAGATGAAAAATTATGTACAACTTTGTGGAAAAACAGTTATTTTATATGCTCATTTTGGAAATCTATCCATACTCATTGATGGGCTTGGAAAATCGCTGTGCAAACTATATATTCTCTCATGTGACTTTTCTTTTTACCTCAGCTTTGTTATGATTATGCTAATTGTGAAGCAAACAGCTGCTTTTTGAGAACAGTTACTTGCTCTGGAAAACTGGATGAATAAAATATTGCAAAGCTACCCCAAATTTTGGCTTATGTCCAGTGGTAGGACAAGAAGTTTAAACTGAGCCTTCTGCTCTGTGTCTGGTTGCACCAAACAGATACAAATGCCTGGTCTTCAAGGCAAAGTGCGGTTACTGCCATAAGCAGTGAAGAAGCCAGTGTCCAGCTCATGGCTGCTTCTTTGAGCCCGTATTGTGCTCTTTCTGGGTAAATTGATATCTTTGTGTGGTTGATGCCTCTACAGCAAACTTCTGACATTTTTTTTCTTGATTTAGGGGGACCAAGGGCAAGCTGGACCCCCTGGGCCTCCAGGGCCACCAGGACCCAGAGGTCCCCCAGGAGATACTGGCAAAGATGGTCCTCGTGGGATGCCTGGCATACCGGTGAGTTAGTCTGTTGCTGTTATGGTGTCCAAATTCCTCTCAAGTGTGTGCCAGCTCAGTTTGAAAGATGTTTTCTGAGGCAAGATTGGCAAGTAAGACATGTGGAAGCTGAACCACAGACAGATTTCATGAGGTACCTGAAGTTCCTCACACACAGAACAAGTTCATAGCAGGGCCAAGAGTAACACCTAGCTTCCTTGCCTCCCACACCGATAGTTTCCCTCCACATTCTAAAGTTTCTCAGTTGCTCACTGGTGTTTAATAGCTACGCGAGTAGGGTCTGCCCCACGCTACAAGTACCAAATGTTTTTACTAGGACTTTGGGATAAAGCTGACTTTGAGACGTTGTATCATGGCTGGGCTTGACTTCCCACTTCTTAATGATTTAGCCTCAAAAATCATGGAATTAAAGTAACAAACTGCTAAATGCTGCCCAAAGTGTGTAGAAGTTTGGAGTCAGATTCTGCCATCTTTACACAAGTAGAGCAGTACCATTTTCTTTGGCTTGTCCTCTGTATTTCATTAGACAACCAGGCAAAAATGGATCAGCAGGATCAGACCTACTGCCTTTGTGCTGCATTTGGCACTTTGTGACCTGATGATTAAACAGTTTTTAAACACGGGACTTTTTTTTTTTTTTAGCAAAATATGAGTCTGGTTTTGGTTTTTTATTTTGGTGCCTCCCTAATTTTCATTCTTTTGAAAGAAGTACCTCTGTTTTCATCATGAATGCCACTGTTGTCTGTGTGGAAATGGAATCACAAACAGGAAGGAGATTTGACAACTGAAATGCCACATGTACATATGCACACACCCTCCCCGCACCCATGATAAGTAAAGATTGCAGCCAAGAGGACACATAGGGAGCTAGCAAGGTGAGGAATAGCACTGGAAACAGAAACAGGTTTTTTGAAGAAAAAGCATAGCTCATTGTGTAAGACCAAGACAGGAAGGCATGAAATTCCCTTGCAGAGCCTCTTTAGGTAAAACCAAGAAAGAAAATATCTATATTCCTGTTCTGTCTCTATTAAGGTTGCCTCATCTAAAATTGTATTAACTGTACAAATATAATATGATTATAATAGTAAGGCTCTACTAAAATTTCCTGTGAAAATCCAGCAAGGCTTGGCAATTAAAGCCTGTAGTACTCTAGAGTTGCTTTTGTTGTTGTTTTTGTTCTTTGTGGTTTTGTGGGGTTTTTTACCACTATTGCCCTTATGAGATCTAGCTCAAAGTTATGAAATTACATTAAAAGTCTCTTGCTTCCATTGTGACATTTTACTTTAACCACCTACTCATTTCTTGTTAGTCCTGCAGTATATCAGGCTTTGGGCCTCATCTGGGCCTCCCTTGTGTTCTTTTAATGTGGTAAAATTGACTGCAGTCAGCAGAGTTGCTTCTGGTTTGATGTAGTGAGGGTGAGACTGAAACCAGAACCCATTTCTGACTGCAGTGATACCATTTTAATAATTTCTGTACAAGAGGCTAGGAGAATCAGCTGGTGTTGCTGATTACCATGTGACTGTGTGTTGCTTGGGGTTTTGTCCTTCTTAGCAAAGGGAACATTAGTGTTTCTCATAACAGGAAAGTAATGCATTTTATGCAATGAGGTCATTCCATTTTATAATAGTTCTGTAGTGATTTTGACTTTAGATGGCAAGAGTTTCTTTTTATAGATTTTTAAGCTGTGGCTATCTTAAGCCCTATAGCATTATGGAAAATTAGTTCATAATACTGCTTTAGAATCAGATACAAACAAACCCTCAGATAGAAATCACCCAGATTGCTGAATGTTGTCACCATCCTGCTCCTTGCTACTGCCCTGTACTCTCAAGTAAATGTTGCTGATCCTCAAAAGGCTTGCTCCTCCATTGCTATATGATATATTGTCAAGCAGGAGAGCTGTAAAGGGAAAACTTAGCCAAGAGGTAGTGACAGCTTTGTATTTTTAAAACGCTGGTATGGACCTTTGAGCTAAAAGGCTGAACAACAAAAAAAACCAATAGCCACATTGTGTTATGACTAGGGAGCTTGCAGCATTATACAGCTACAGGAGGAAGTCCTTACAGTGGCCAGTCACCATTGAAAGGCAACCATTTCCTCTTTTGCAGTTCTAGGCAAATCAGGGGCTTCTCTTTCAGCCTATTCTTCTCAAGCAAGGAGCTTTACAATCCCCAGAGCCACAAGATGATATTTTGGCCCTTGCTTTCCCCCATGCCCATATACTTGCTGTGTATACTGAGAAAGTCAGGCAGACAAGGTAGCAAGGCACAGGGAACAACTCCAGCAGCTACTGTTAATGCTTTTCCACAGTGTAGCAGGGTTGAGGAGCAGCCTGTGCGCCCATGTCTCCATCTGTTGGTTTCTCAGGCAGGGAATCTTTAGAGATGAGGAGGTAGTTAGGAAAATGCTGTTGGGCTTATTGCCAGCAGAGAGAGCACCAAGGAAGAGCAGGGGTGTAAGAGTTGTGCAGCCTTCTGCTAAGCCTTTCTTTGGATGTCAACAGAAGGACCTGTTGGAACCAGAACATATTTGCCTTCCTGCACAGTGATACCTAGAATAAGTACCTTCCCTTTGCATCACACAGACACCAGAACAAAGACTTTGAAACAGAATGAGTTTCTTTGTCTATAAGACAATAGACTATGATACAAACTCTTGAAATTATTTCATAATTACTTCCCAAAAATTATGGGGATATCTTTGTGCTCACTTTCAGGCTGTGTGATTGCTGTATATGTAAGTTAGCAAGGCTTGAGTGTGAGCTGAAAAGTCCAACAACCTTGGGTAACTAGCTGTCAGAAACCTATGCTTGTGTGGTTTTTCTCTCTCCTGGGTATCTTGGTCTGTTTGCAGATTCTGCTTCTTTGCTTCAAAATGGAACGTGCCCATACCGAGAGGAGCAGTTCTGTTTCTTTTCAGTTGCCAAGAACAACAACACCAGAACAGTTCTTGTCAGTTTTATGATCGGTTTTCTTTTATGACAAATTTGCTAAAGAAGATCCTGCAGCCATTCTGATACAATACCACATGGACTGCTCTATGCCCTGTTGGATTTACAAGGGGGTGATCTATAAAACAGATCACTGACTCTATAGACAGTTGTATGTATTCATATGGGAAGAAAGGGGAGAAGATTCTGACTTTATGTAGAGCTGTGCCCACAGAGAGAATACATTGAAGAAATGATGAGTCACTGTTTTGAAAGCCAATCCAGGTTTTTAACAGCTGAGTAATTATTGCGTGGCTTCAAAATACCAGTATTCATGGGTTTATGGAACATGATAATTTGAAATGATAAGTTTTGCCTGCTGACTGAGGTGATGACACAGAACAGTAATTTTGGAATATGTAAACAGTGGGATTCAGCACATATGTGAAAATGACCTTTCTCTGTGCCCTTTAGCACCACTGGCTGGAATGGAATATTGTGTTTGGAACCAAGGGACAGAGTCAGGACACCAATACGTAGCTGTTGCCTCTAGAACTATACCATTACATGATTGTGAAATAGTACTTTGCCTCTTAAAATGTCAGATTTGACCTACTAGTTTAAAAAGCAAAAAAGTAATATATTTAATGTGCAGTCTGCTGCTATACCTATTTAAGTATGGAATTTTTAAGATATTTTATTATTAGGTAGAAAACTGAATTCAAGATATGTTATTGAAATTATTAACTTTTTTTTATTTTAAGGGTGAGCCTGGAAAACCAGGAGAACAAGGATTGACAGTAAGTATTCTTCTCTTTCAGTTTGCTAAGAAACTGTAACAGATACATGACATATACACTTTTTAAAATATGAAATTCCAAAAAGCTTTATAGCTGTGTATTTTCTAACCTTCCTTTGTCACAGACTATTTGAAGCCTTATTTGTGAAGAAAACGTGAGAAAGTCAACATCCTTTTTTTACATAGTTGCCTGTCATATAATGCCAAGTTCTTTTTTAAGCTTGCAGAAGTAGAGGGAAATAAAACAACTAATGGCATAGCAAAGCAAAAAGAGCCAAGCCAGGTGTTCCCAGTTCCTGGCTCCCACCTATCATTGTCTCTGAAGTTGAGCTGTTTCCACCTAGAGACCAGTGAGCAGCACAAGAACCATCTACTTGTTTTAGGGGCCAAAATCCCGTCTGTCTCTGTGGCAATAGCTCTGGCCCTTTGTCTCATGGAACAGTGGAGATACAGCACAGCATACTGAAACTCTCAAAATATTCTCCTCTCTTGAGGTTTTGTTTTTTCCTCTGTGTGTGTGTGAGAATGTAACAGCCAAATGAATGTATTTTTTACAAATATTCAGATATGGGAGGAGCCATTTTCTGTTGCATCAGGAACTAATTAACCCTATTCATTTGGAAGCAAACTGAAGCTCCACTGGTTGTAAATCAGCTTTAGCCACAGGGTAAGGCATCAGAAGTTTCTGCCTGTCACATATTCCCAGAACTGTGAAACATGTGGTGTTCTTTTTTTCCCTTAAGAACTCCCTAAACACTCATGGTCATTTTTATTTTTATGAGAGATGACAGAATTGTAACCCGTGGCATGTGGTTTTAATTCCTGAATGCTTCTGAGGAGGAAGATTATATGCTCAGCAATCAGTGTGGATATGATTGCTATCTCTTTGAATTTATGAAGCTTTAAACAGGTGATATTTTATCTTGACAAATTATAAAAAATTCAAATTTACAAAATCCAACATCTTTTGGAAGAAAAAAACCCTAAAATTCGGAGACTTGGAAATACCTGCTGTGATCAGGCAGTTAAGGTCCTTTACTTTTTCATTTCAAGATAACAGTTTAACAAAACCAAAATCAAAGCCTCCCAAATGTACCATCTAGTGTTTTAGCATGCTTCTGGGTTCTTTTTTGTTCTGTCCTTTTGGTTTCTGAGAGCCTGTTAATAATAAGTGCAATAGCAGGGAAGGGAGATTTTTTGTTTGTTTCATTGTATTTCTTCTATTTGACCTCTGGACAAAACTCACTCAAATTCTGCAACAGTGCCTTCCTTCTATTCAAGACCAGATCTTCAGGGTCACAGAATCCCTGAGGGCTTTTAAAGCAAAACATAGCCCAACACCTTTTAGTATCCATGTTCAGAAGATTCCCACTGCTCTAAAGTAACCATCTGCGTGTAAGAACTAAAGAACTGCTACTGATCTTTCTCTAAATACAGGTGTGTTTAAGTATAGAGAGAAGATGTTTTAAAAATTAAGTCAGCAAGCTTGAGTTAGAGAAAAATCCCTGATTACATTAATTTCCAGCTCCAAATGCCTGCTCTGAAAGTCAGTCTGATAGCTTAAATGTTATGTTCTGTATAGCTGAAGTAAAAAGCATTGGAGTATCAGGGAGGTAATTAATTTCTTTTTATTCTTCTTGGTGCTTCTGACATACTCTTTATGCCAGTACAGATCCAGACCCACTTCCCTGTTAAAAGTACTGCAGTTATTCAATTGCAGCCTAGCTGCTTCTGACATCTTCCATCCTACATTTCTGCACTCAGATATTTCTCTATTTCTATATTGGAAATTGAGACACTACTGCAGAAATGGATGATTTCCCAACAAACATGCTGTAAAATTGTGTTGCCAGAGAAAATAGGTATAGTTTGCTGTGAAGAACACAGGCCTTTGCGTACCTGAGATTCTTTTTCTGCATTAGCCATGTATTATCTTTTCCAAGTAAAAGAAAATTGAGATTTCTGCCCAGAGCAGATTCTTTTGTAAGGACTTGCCTTTGTTTCACAACAAGAGTCTGAAGTCCAAGTTAGCTTCCTGGTTTTTTCCTCCCTGATGAAATTGAAACTGTAAAGTCAATGGGTCCCATGAAGTACTACCAGTCCTGGTCTCCCAGAAGTCCACTTGTTGGTGTGTACTGTGGTTTCCTAGTTGCACACATGGCCAAGGCCCTTTCCAGTTAGAAGCAAGTACTGTGGCACGTACTTTGGTTCTTCGTCCAGGATGGAGACAGGATACAGTCAAGGAGAGCACCAGACAGTTGTGAAACAAACCCTACAGTTTGCAGATACTTGCTGAAGGTTGTGGAAGCTGGAGGCTGCTTGTAGTCTCTAGGATCACACTCTCAGCAGCTTTAAATCCCATGGTGCTGTTCAAGTGAAGAACTGTAAGCCTGCCCTCTAGGTTATAACAGGGATAGAAGTGTTTCTCTTTCAAAAAAGTTTTTAACACTTGTATTCAGTAACAAGCCTTGGTATCTGTATGAACATACAAGTTATTGATAGAGCTAGTCAGCTCAGTTTTAACCTGTGAACCAACAATGGCATAGATTAAAATTAGTTCATTTTCTATTTTCTCTTCTTACAAGAAGTGGAATACATTTATTGAAGAGCACAAGGTAGTAGATAATGAGATAACAGCGTTTTCCAGCTTGTGTCTCAGAACGTACAACAAGTCTATTACTCATGTTGAGTAACTTGTGACCTACTCAATCAATGTGTGCCTTGATTCACAAAAGTTGAAGTAGTTTTAATGCATTTGGACTTCTGGGAATGTTCATGTTCTCCTTTCATTGAAAGAAAATCCAGTGGCTCTAGTGAGGACATGGTAATTTACTCCAACTGAGAATCTGCTGCCATGTGCTTCTCCATTTTTAATGAAGTTATTTGTCAATAAAGAAAAAGAAAATAATGTTTCAAATTATGTCACGAGAGAGAGTAGTAAGAACCTTTCCTCCATCTCGGGCAGGGGCGATTTGTTTGGACCATATACAGAGAATGACAATGTTTGAGTTCTCTGGTGTGAGTTCTGCTTTGGCATGAGAGAGCTCAACCTATCCTAGGTGTACAAGAGAAATTTGCCTTGAAAACAGGGAATGGCTTCTCTTTTTCCCTATTTCCAATGTAAGTATGTGTGGGTTGGGGCAGGGTGGTAAGAGGAGACGTCTAGGAAATCGTGCTTAAAGGAGTTTCTCATTTCCTGTTGAAAATCTTTCCAGATTATCATAGTGCCAATATGCTTCTATTGCTCTTCTATCCTTGCAGTTGAGATGCTGAGAGAGCTGTTTGCAAGGTCTTTTTAGCTCTATATGTTGCTGTGTCAGGAAGAATCTGTTTTCTTTTTGAACCAAGAGAATTCAGTTTCTTTTTAGGTGAGATGGAGGCTTAGGTTTTAGAAAGGTGTGACTGTACACATCTTTAATGGTAGAAGGGAATGTAAGAATGACTAATTAGTTGCAATTTGTGTCTGGTTTCCATAGCACTTGAAAGCCCTGCAGATTCACTTTCTATGAGTTGAAGGTATCATTCCTCCCTGCAGAAAGAATTAAGAGAATTCATAGGGAAGCCAAGTAGTGGGGCAACCAAAGGCATTAAGTTTTGAAATGTTATGTGAAGCCAGCAAAATGTATCCTATGTAAGAAGGAAGGCTGTAGTTTCCTTAGCTTTTCAATCTTTTCAGTTAAAGTTGTGTTCCACCTCTCATAATCCATCCTTCTTCCCAGGCCATTTGTCTGCTCTTCCGGGTGATGAGGATTCTGAAATACCATAAAAGAGTTTTTTCTGTTTTATCTTCTCATTTTCAGAATGAATCATGAATGAATTTGTGATTCTTTTCTACACAAGAGCTAGGATTTCTGGTTGCAGACTATTCATGAGAACTTAAAGGGTGTCAGTGATGGGAAATCTCAAAGGCTGACACTGATAGATTGACATTTTCAAATTAATAAACTATAATAGGATAGAAGGTGTGCATGGGGTGGTTTTGTTTCTAATTTCCATGTGGGAGAGTTTTTGGTAGTTTTATGTTTCAAGTATTTTACAGTAGTGCGTAGTAATAAATTCTTTTGAGATCAAAATTTGCAGTGTTTTCAGCTCCTTGGAAAATAACTGAATTTAAATATGTTCTGTGTATCAATCAAACTTTTCTGTCACTGAATAAAAAAAAGTGTATTATTTTATCCCCCAAAATTGGCTTTAAAGGCAGATAAGTAATTTTACAGATGTTTTGCATTAACAGA
Source organism: Antrostomus carolinensis (assembly GCF_000700745.2). Lineage (NCBI taxonomy): Eukaryota > Metazoa > Chordata > Aves > Caprimulgiformes > Caprimulgidae > Antrostomus > Antrostomus carolinensis. The sequence continues at coordinate 49,401 of NW_010300358.1, read as the reverse complement.
ACCATCCAGAATAACCAGAGAATTCAGGCAAAGGTGTCTCTTTGCAAAGAAATCAATACTGTAATGATTAACTGAAATGCAAAATCCCTCTGCTTTAAGATATATTGTCTTCCAAACTAGTAGTTTTGTGCTTATACAGTCTTGCTGGGCATCTGTTCAAGAAAATAAGACCTAATATTACTGTTTTTACTAGTTATTTAGAATAAGGAGGATATTCTTCCAAAGTATATTGCCATTTCCGTGAAAAAGAGTGGAAAAGTGTAACCTTGTAGTTAAGTCTGCAAAATGTCACAACCTTAAAATGAATTAATAGTATTTTTTCATATTTGGTTAAAATGAACAAAATGAAATTGCAAGGACTAGGCAGAACTGGCGGGGAAGTGCTGCTGGCTTCTATTCAGCCTTTCAAGGCAATGGCCAAGGCCCAGATCCTCAACGGGTGTGAATCTTCATAGCTCCTCCGGGAAACTACTAATTGTGGTTTTGTTTTCAATGGCCAGAGTTCTGCAGCAGCCTTCTTTGCTTCATTCTGGTAGCATGTTCATAATAAATTTTATAAGGTGTTGTTCTTAAGCTGTTTAGCTGCAAAAGTTTCCTAAGAACTAGCATATGAAATGGAAATTCCCAGGCTGCGCCTCACACAGCAACTATTATTTTTTCCCCCCAATACAATTGCATTGTCCTTAACCTGCGGAAAATCTCAGGAAAAATAGTTTTTGGCATTTTATAACCTCTGTACTTCAGTAATGGCTGCCACAACAAGGACCAAGAGAATAAGAAGCTCTCCCTGTGCACTGATTAATGGTTATTGCTGCTCTTTTCATCAGTTAAGGCAGAAAGCAGGGGAGGAGGGCACTGCTTAATCAGTAAGTTAATCAGTTGCTCATAAGTTATATGAGGTTTCCCATCATAGTTAATCTGTTTTCTTAGCTAGTTGTTCTTTTGTCTAGGTGATTCATCAATACTAAAGCATTGCACATTTTGATACTAGTACTCTAGAAATTGCAGTCTTTATGAAACACTCCTCAAACATGCAGGAACACATTTTCAGAATTACATCGTGTGCCTGTTACACACAGAAAATGGGACCAGTGGGTAGAACACAGGCTCCACTGAAATGCAGATGAATACTTTGTATGAAAACTCCGCTTTCCTCTTCATATACAACTGCTAGTTCAGGTTTCCTTCTTAAACTCTTTATGCCATTAGACTGGCAAGAAATTGGCTTGTGGGAGTAAGGAAGTGATTGCCCCCCTGTACTTGGCACTAGTGAGGCTGCAACTCAAACATAGTGTTCGGTTTTGGGTCACACACTACAAGACAGACATTGAGGTGCTGGAGCATGTCCAAAGAAGAGCAATGAAGCTGTTGAAGGGTCTAGAGAACAAGTCTGATGAGGAGCAGCTGAGGGAACTGGAGTCATTTAGCCTGGAGAAAAGGAGGCTGAGGGGAGACCATTTCACTCTCTACAACTACCTGAAAGGAGGTTGTACCGAGGTGGGTCCTAGTTTCTTCTCTCAAGTAACAATTGTTAGAACAAGAGAAAATGGCCTCAAGTTGTGCCAGGGGAGGTTTAGATTGGATATTAGGAAAAAATTCTTCACCAAAAGAGTTATCAAGCTCTGGAAAGGACTGCCCAGGGGAGTGGTTGAGTCACCGTCCCTGGAGGTATTTAAAAAAAGATGCGTAGATGTGGCACTTAGAGACATGGTTTAGTGGTGGACTTGGCAGTGTTAGGTTTACGATTGGGTTTGTTGATCTTAAAGGTCTTTTCCAACCCAAATGATTCTATTATTACATTCTAAATGTTTAATGATTCTTATAGGCACCGAAGGGAAAATACCTGTTCTCAGCGACAGTTTTGGAACTTAGGTCCCATAGAAATAGGGACCTCTTAGAGGCCTTCTAGTTACAAAGAGTTTTACTTTATATAGGAAGTATGGAAGTTTTAAAAAAAGAGGATTTTTTTTTCTTTGCAAAGCTGGAATAAGAAGTTTTTTGTATGACAGTGTATCGCACCATTGTGATGTATTTTGCTGTATAACTTTTTCAGTTACAAAAACATTGACTTTTTCATTATATTTTTGTTAGGCATTTTCATTTGGTGTTTGTACTCATTCTCCATGAACTCTGATACCTTGTAAAACAAATCATTACTGCTGCCCTAGAGCCGCAAAATGAAAATGCCCAAACTTTCTATTTCATACACTTCTTTAAATGTTAAGCAGCTGAGTCACTGGAAGTTGAATACAAAAACACCTTGAGAGGCTGTTGCTAATGTATCACACCCTGAATTACTGTGCTTTGAAACTGCAACTTTAACCTTTACAGGGCAGAATTATTTCTTATTTTGCAACTTGCTAATGCACAAGGAACAGAATAAGCTTAAAAATGAAAATATAATTGTAACATTAGAAAGGAGGTCTAGGAAGAATTCTAGACTTGGAATGTCTGTTCTAACTACATTTAGGTTAATCTTTTCAGATTTTTTTTTTAAATTGATTCTGGGTAGTCATTTGTCAAAGCCCAGCTGAAGTGTCCAACTTCATTTGATTGTTTCTGTGATGCCAAGGTTTGATATGATACAAACTCTGGAGGACTGTTGATTTCAGAAAACAGCAATTGAAGAGTGGTATTCATAGTGGAAATATTTTACCTTTTAAAACCACAATTGCATACAAGACTTTTGTAAACATTTGTTTACCATTGGTTACCCAGTCTTCTAGTGCTTAAGTAACTGTCAAATAATTCTCCATCTCCAAAGAAACACAGATAGCAGTTAAATTACTTCAAAGCAACGCATCTTCTTTTTCTATCCTCCTATTGAGGGGCTATTTGAATGAGAACCTAACTCAGTGAAGCCCTGCAATAGCTTGTGATAGCTGCCTAGCTAGTTTATTCCAATGCACATGATGGCACAGGGTTCTTCTGAAGTGTGCATGATATCTGAAACAGTGAAAACTATTTTGAATTTTTATTACATTTAGTTATCTTCATAACCTAGGCAAATCTCAGAACCAGAATTTTCAGCTCTCTCAGTTGAAGTTTCTCAGTGAATGTGTGTCTATTTAAAGAAAAGTAGCATAATTTTAGAAAATGCTGAACGTATACTTAATCCAAACAGTTTTCATGAACTTTCATTGGAATTTTTGAAGCCTAGGTGCTCTTTATAAAATGAGCTTTTTAACATTAGTTACCAGTGGTTTAGGAGCTGATCCTGAGCATCCCTATGTGGAACCTCTGTCAGCTTCCAAAGATATAGGCAAAAGACAAATAGTTACTATCAACATCATCTGCATAAACTATTATAGAGTGACTTGTTGATAAGTTATAGATATATATACATATAGGGAGGAGATGAAATAATTCTATAGCTTTTCTGTTAAAGGCTTTTGTTTTACCTACTTCATATTCCCAGGGATGATAGTGACAGAGGAAGAGTGACAATACTCAATACTCAGTGGTGACAATACTACCTGTGTTAGTAGATTGAGCCTTCAACTAATGAAGAATACTGCATGTTCTGTACATGCCTGGTCACTGTAGAGCAGAGGCTTCGGGCTTAGGGGGAATAAGGTGGGGAGGAGTGGTAGTAGCTGTCTGCACTAAGCTGACTGGACCCAATGGCAGAAGAGCTATCCGAAGTGAAGTCTAGCTGAGTCTGCGTTTGCAAAGCATCCCCTTTGTTGTACTAGAGCAACCAGCAGGGCCAGTATACCACTGCAACTGCTATGGAACACAGAACAGTTGAAGAAAAAGAAAGGAAAAACAAAACAAAACAATCTATGGAGTTGGTCAGAAACCTTCACATATTTCTTGCCTTCTGCTCCTGTCTCAAGACCTACATAGAGATTTTGATTGCTAATCTTACTGTCTGTTCCTCAAGTGGGCAACACAGCACTCTCCCCAGTTAGGTAGAATAACCAGGGAATAAATTGGTCATACATAATTTTCTATATAGATTCTTCTAGAAGCTATCAATTATACCTCTGGAAATGAACTTAAGTCTTGGGATTTTTTTTTATTTTATCCCTTCATGTCCCTCTCTTTATCCCAGATTGTATTTACTTGCTTATTTCTATCTCTCCAGTGTGATTCTGTGCCTTTCTTAGAGAATGTTAGTAACTTTCTTAGAGAATGTTAGTAATTCTGTTAGTCTTAGAGAAAATAGACACTTTACAGCAATTCCATAGTGTTTTACAGGTTTTTGAAGTAATTGTCTTTTAGGAATTTAATTTCAGTTTTTCTGTTTAAATCACTGCTGGCAGGCTTATGTGGGGGAGGGATGTGAGCAGTCAATGGATGAGCTGCTAAGTTTCCAGCAGCTTTGACCTTCTTTTCCAACGCTAGGGAGCAGTGCTTTAAAGAAAAATTGTTCCTATTCAGCTATGTTTTACCATCTGAACATTCAAAGGGTAAGAAGGGTTATCATGTGTAAACTGTGAAATGTATAATGTAATGTAAGTTTTAATTGCAATTGATTTCCTGAGCAGAGTGCTGAAGGTAGCTGTGTTGTTGAGGACTGTTCTTGTCATCAAGTGGCATGGTAGCTCAGTGGGAATAAGATACCAGAGCCATTTCCAGGTTGAGTAGAGGCTTAAGTACCAGAAAGAGAAAACTGCTAATTGTATAAAATATTTATTGATAAATATCTGCTGCTCCTTTACTCTGTGTGATTCTTTTTAAAAAGAAAAAAAAAAGGCACAAAAATAAGAAGACTATGCTACTATGTAAATATTTTCTTATTTGATAACTCCTCTGGAGGAGCTGGAATGATGGCAATGGTGAAGGGGAAATTCTGGGGAAAGATGTTTTCCTGGACACATTTGAAATGTCTTGAATTATATTCATCCCACAGGCTGACAGCTGCAAGCACCACGGACAAAGTGCTCAACAGAGCAGCCCATTTAACAGTTTACTTTGGGGGATAATATTAACAAGGGAACAATGATTTTACCTTCAAATAGGAACTTTGTATTGAGGGTTCCCAAATGGTACTTTGATAAGCTGAATGTCCTTAGAAGGTTTTAGTAGCTTCTTAAGTAGTTAGAAACTGAAGAGGCAATATCCATTCTTCGGACGAAAAGTAACGGGTATGAGCTATGAAGGTAGTCTTTATTTGTTCTGTATTCAGTCTGGCTTACTGAGAGAGGGATTTTTCTTAAGACCTGAAATGCCCCCAAAATGCAACTGGTTAATATGCAAAGAGTCAAAAGATAATTGACGCCCATGATGTAAACATTTGGAACCTGTTTTGGTAACAGAGATGTAGGAAAGCTCTAGTTTAAGCATTAATTTTGTGGAGATTTTAGGATGTTAGCCAAACTTGCATCTTTCTTGCAGAAGAAGGGAAGGCACTGAAAGAAACTTACTTCCTTCTCTGGAAGAAAGGGAAAAAAAAATGTTTGTGGAGTATATTGTTATATCTGTGGCTCCTTACCTAGCAGGCCACACTCACCTACCATCATCCTCTTGATTTATCTAGTTTCTTCCCCACCTTTAGTTTTCTTGGAGACTGTTTGCAAACAATGCTTAAGAAATAGGCTGTTCTTCAGTTACCACATTCAGTATTACTGGTGTCCTCAGCCTCGATCAAATCTTAGGGTTAGAATTCAGGCACCTAATGAAAAGAACCTGGTTTAAATAGCAGGTTTTTTTAAATGCAGTGGACTGCGGGGATTTTTCTGCAGTCTGAAAAAGCAAATAAACATTCTACTTGCTGCTCTGATCATTACCAGTGCTGAGTGATTGGGTACTTTTGCTTTCTTTTGAAGAAAAGGGAATGAACTTGTCACCCTGCACCTCACAGTTGGCTTTCCCTTAACAAAATCTGTCCCTACAATCAAAAGGAGATACTTACGAGACCTTAGTTCTGCTGAGACAATAGGGCAAAAGTTTCAAGAAGCAACACTGATCTATGCAAACCTTTTGGAAAGTTTGATCCCCAGTCTTAGATGTATGAATCCACATTTAAAACTGCAATGTTTTCACCCACATCAGTGGCTCCAGGACCAGAATTACCACCAGTGGGGTTTTTCCATGTTAGCAGTTTAAAGTTGCATCAGAGAAATATTCAAAAAAGCCCTGCATCTGCTAAGAGGGAGGATTCTGCCTATCTTCACACTACCGTAAAAATAAAATTGATCTGACATTTCAAAGAAGCAATTCTTTTGTTCAAGATAAATAATTACAATTTTGTTATCAATCGATTCCTCTTTTATTCTTTCACACATCAGAAGGATTTGGATTCTCCAGTTTTGGCTTTTTATTTTGAACCATCATGGACTCAGAATTCACTTTGCTTGATAGAGCACCAGCACCCATAGTAGGAACATGGGGAAAAGTGTGCCTAAGAACTGCAATGGACATGGTCTGGCTCTTAGCAAAACAAACTGCCAAAATGCCAAAAACATGATTAGCTGATCTATTTCCCTGCTGCCTCCCCTCTCCACTGTGGTCATAAACCGCCTGGGCATTTCAGAGACACCAGATGAGAAATGGGTCCTATTAATATCAATGAAACTTTGACTCCTGTATGACATTAAGCAGTTAAGCTTTCCTGAATTGAGATATCTCTTCCTGCCTTCTCAGGTCATGGGGACAAAATGGTGATGCTTTACTTCCTAAAAGCATTCTTAATGATTTCTGAAGTTAATTCTTAATGATTTTTCTTTTAACTTTCAAATGATAGCATAGATCACATGTTGGGTAGAATATAGTCATGTATATTGATACCTAGCAGGTAAGGGGATTTTGAGGCTTATACTTATCTCTATCTTAAAAATACTTGTTTTCATAAACCTTGTTCTTGTGCTGCCAAGCAGACACATTACTGTGGACACACAAGTGGCTGTTAGCTGACATCAGGAAGAGAAAAACCGCAGTCGTCTTAATGCTGACAGATTTGTCCATATTAGAAGAAACAGATGGGTTGGAAGAGAAAAGATTAGAAGAGGGGAAAATTTGAGTCTTCCAGTTAGTAGTTAGAACAGTTCCAAAAGAGAAGAGAAAAGATCCATTGTGCATTTTAAGCATAAAGTTTTACTTTTCCTTGATGTATAAAACATCAGCTGGTTTCAGTCCAGTATCAGAATGCTTACACAATAAGACAGTTTTAATTGGTCATTTCAGTTTGACTTGGCTAGACTTATGATGTTAATTGAATTGTTTTCCCTTTGCAGGGACCTCAGGGACCTCCAGGACAAAAGGTATAGTATAAACAACAATACTGTGAAAGTGATTATTCCTCCTGGTGCCAAACTGCCAGCAGAAAAGGTGAATGGAATTAGCTACTGTACACTGCATTGAATCAGTTAGTTTAGGCTCTGAATTTTGTTTTTCTAAAATGCAGCCATATACTGTGAGACATCAGAATTTCATTTCCCCCATCATAGGAAGTTCAAGCAATGCAGAGCAGACTGTTTTCAATCTTTCTGCTTAACTTTCAGGTGAAAAGGTCACTATAATTTTCTTATTCATGCACGGGTACGACTAGGAAACCAAAGTTAAAACGTTGTGAAAGGTGGGGAGATAGAGTTTCTGATTAAATGCGTGCCCTTACTTAAGTAGATCAGTGCCATATGACTAAAAAATTGAGCAGCAGAAACAAAGGACATAGGTGTTGTTGATAAATGGTGCTTGGTTAGTGTTGATCAGGTGGTCTGATGGTGTCTTCCTGTTCCTTCGGTAACCCAAGACCAGACTTCCTGGGAATGCTTTCGGCATTATTTATGCTCATTAAAGCTGAGTGCCTCAGTTTGATGGAGTGAGTTTAGGATTTATGGAATTACACCGTTAAACACTCCTAGATATATCAGCAATAACAGCTAATAAGTGGCACTTTTCCAGCATCTCACCCACACACCACGAAGGCAAGTAGTTTTCTAGTTGATATAAAAAGATTTAAAAGTTGTATGGAAGATATTTAATAAAACAAGCTTAATTTGTATAAATAACAAAAAGAAAGAGGAAAAGAATAAGTAGTATTGGCATATGTGAGGATGTCACCTCTGTTTTGTTTTTTTTTTCTTCTGAGATAATATACTTTAAGATGAAGGTTTGTATCTGTTCAAATGGAACATTTTAAACAAAAGAAAAGAAGAAAAACACACTGATACGTAAAAATGTAATCCCAAAGCATATAAATTCATGGAATTTTGTCAGCTGTGAGCTGTACAGAGTTTGCAGGCTGAAGAAGACTACCCTTCATGCTTGGCAATGCATTGTAAAGCTGTACTGATATCTAAGTACTATAATTATAAAATTATACACTAACACTCGAGGAGGAGGGTATTTTACATGTACAGTATCAGCAAAACCCATGTGCTGATGAGCTTTTGCACATCTGATAAACTTTTACTTGGCAGGGTAGAATCAACTTCATTTACACTTTCTAACATCTTGTGTCTCATAAGAAAAATCAGCAGCTATAGAAGCGTATCACTGAGAGGAGGAACTGTTATGAATAGGATAGTTCATCGATGCTGGTTGTTTAATGCCCTCCTGAGCTTTGTTGTTTTCTAGAAAGATTATACAAAGATGTGAAAATGCTCGCTAGGGCCCCTTTGCAGTGGCTAGCTGTTGTGACCATGCATCCAGCAAAAAGAGGCAACAGGAGTGCCTAAGGGGAAATTTTGGGAGTAAGGGGAGAGCATTCTGTGTCATGGAGATACACTGGGATGGCAGTCTATTATTTCTTACTGATTTGCAGTTCTGCTATGAGCTGGAGCCTCCTAGGGATACAAATGTTGGAAGTCTTTGAGGCCCTCATGGGTTGCTTCCTTTTCTTGTTTCACAAGATTTCTCAACTCTATTCATTGACAAACATGTGGATCCATTTTGGATGCATTCCCTTTGGGCGTTGGTGTCCTTTGTCTAAACAATTTCTAGTGAAACCTCTAACCAGTATGAATAGAGGGGGAAATGTCGTGCACTGATTCTTGGGATGCAGAGAAAGCAGGGCATGAAGAGATTCACGGGGTGCTTATTTCTTTTAAGGGTCCTAGGAAACTGCACATTCACTGTTGACAAAGCCTCTGCCTTTCCCAGTTCCCTTGCCTCTTCTTAGAGTACCAGCCTTTCAAATAGCTATCGCATTTTTGTGTCCTGTTAAGGTGTTTATAGATGAGAAATAAAAACAATGCTTTCAGTTTTCTTGCTGAGCAACACAATTATTATATGAGAAGAGGAGAATGCTGTGTAAGCCCATGCGGTTTTCCTGCTTTCCTCATACCTCAGGTTTTCTCTGAACATCCGTACCAGCAGTCACACAAGTTCCTCCAAAAAAATTGTCCATCATATAGAAATTTACAGCGTGAGAGCTTTGTAAAATGATCCCTCCAATGTCACCAGTCAATGCTAATATTTTGCTTTCCTTTTTTGTCTACTCCTTGTATTTGGCCTGTGTTGTTTGGTTTTGTTTTTTTTTTTATTTTGATTGCAGTAATACTGATGTAATTTAAAAGGGTATCTGTAATTTGCACTGTCAGGCTGAATTGTTGTAGATTGTGTCTTAAAGGCCTTAAAATAGATTGGTCCTAACAGTTATTGAGCTTGAATCATAGAATCATCCCTCTTAATGGTTTTGTTCAGGTCCTATGTTCAATTGTGCAGGATCAGTCTTAAAATTTATCGAGAGCATCAAATGGAATTGTATTCTAATTCTTGCATTCTTTGTGAAGCATCCACAACATTACAAAGCAACCATCAGCTTGTTTCTGGAAGAGGCTATACAGTGGGACAGTCATTAAAATGTACAACATGAGAACATGTCCAGTTAGTATAAGATGTCAACTGAAAAGAGAGCTCAGCTTGGATAAGAATTAGTTTTTGAAAAATTTATTGCAGTTACAATAAGCAAGCATTAACCGTCATTTCTAAGTACTGTATGAAGAGGTGAAAGGTTTCATGACCTGTTTAATTTGCTAAACACAGGCATCTGTTTCCCACCAGGGTTCTGTCGGAGTGCCTGGTGTTCCAGGGAGAGACGGACAAGTGGTGAGTTCACTGACTTTGTCAGCACTGCCATTATTTATGTTGTTGATTAAAGCCACTTAGGGCTTATTCACATGAGCAATATGCAACCTTACATCCAGACCCAAGGTTTCATACTGGCTTCATGGAAAAGACTATACAATCTGGTTAGTGCCCTGAAGTATTTTTTTCTAGTTTTACTTGAACAGGCAGCAAATGTAATTAAGCTGAAAGTCTGATGTTCAGATTTGATGATGACTGATGGGTTCCAGAGAGAAATGCTTATTAGTGATGTGCAACTTTAGACAGTAGATTTACAAACTAAGTTTTTTGTTTTTCTTCAGTTTTTTGTATTTGTTTCTTTTTACTTTTTGTTAACTCATTCCCATGATACAGACACGTACATTGATACTGGGTATTTATACAGTGCCAAAACATTGTTAATACAACCTATAGAGAATAAAAAGAGACTGGAAACACAGGTGGAAAAGTGAAATTGAAGTTGGGAATAAAAATACAGAGAAATAAATTAAACAGAAATATTCTTGAACTCAACTGGGAGGAAATGCTAACTCAGGCAAGTCAGTGTGATCTTTCAGTGCCATCACCAAGTTAACTCATAGTTCAGAACAGCCCTTTGTAAGGAGGGGTTACAGTAAACAGTAGGGCTGTTTCACAGTGTTGCTAAGGTTGGTTGGCAAGTTTAGGGGGTGAAGTTTAAATAATATCCCTCCCTGACTTCAAACAGTATTATCCATCTGTTGTTCCCACAAGCACTGACATTCCTAGTGAACTTCAAAAGCAGGTGCAGGGAATGCCAAAAAGAAAATGTGTGATATAGGTTCACTGCAATAGCCCTAGGAATAAAAGTGCTAAGATGTTTCAAATAATTAAATTTTAATTCCTCTTTCCTAACAAAAAGGATGTGTTGTTTCTAATAGCATAATATCATAGTATCAGACCTGTGTTTTGACTATGGTTATAAGAAATTATGTAAGAATCAGTTATTTCACTTTAGTGATATGGATAACTCTAGGAAACAATTTTTAAAATATTCAGAATATTATGACTGCTGTGGAACAACAAAAGGAAAAGTATTTAGAATTAGCTATATACAACACAGAAGAAATGATAAGAAAACATTATGAAATTAATTTGCATTAAGACCTGAGATTTTTTCCTCCATATTTTATATGATTTCATTTGCTACATGAATAGTAGACAGAACTTGCCAACACAGATACTGTTGCTGTACATAATTCAAATAATTTTTGTGACCAAAGTATGAGTGAAAAGCCAGTGAAGACACACTTTGTAGTGTGATTTCCTTTGGATGTGCAGGAAGATGTAAGAAGACTGGGCATGATAAAGTTGCAAACCACATTGAATAGAATAGAACTGGTGATTCATATTTTATGCAAGAACTTTACTTTTAATAACATCATTGCACAAACTCTAACCAGAAATCTTCACTTAGATGAGCACAAAAAAATGTATGTTGATGAAATAAGTCAAATGTGTAAAACTTATCTGATTATTAAAGTATCATTTTGGGAAACGTGGAATTCTTTTAAGCTGTGTTGGCAAGGTTATTGTATGTCTGTTCTTAGGAGACACACAGACTTACCTACAGTTATGTTTTATGGGAAAGAAAAGAAATATGCCATTGCCTTTGATTCAGGGAAAAAATATCTTTAAATGTTATTTATAAATTTTAAATAGTGCATTAAAAACAGCTCCTAACATTTTCAGTTTTTTGTTTTATGTTTATTTGATTTATTTCAATATTTACAGCATCTAAAACTTCAAAGACATTCTTAAATTTTTACCACTTTAATAAAGATGTCAGCATATTTTTAGTTTAGCTGGACTATTTTACTTTTGACCTTTAAGAAAAAATAAATTAATTACTAAACTAAAATCTAGATGTTAGAACAAAAACTGTACAGGTAAAATTGAAATGTAGTCACATTCTTTTGTTTGCTTTCACAATTTTTGGTTGGTAATGTGAACTTGTGTGCAGAAAAATTATTATTTTCATCTAATACTAAGCAGATGAAAGTTGAATCTTGGTAGCTATTTTAATAAATAGATAACAAATTCCATTAGTGTGGAAATAGTGATAGAAATAAAGTTAAACTGAAGCAATATTTATCTAAAGATAGAAAATATTGTGCAGCCTAGGTCTCCCATGCTAATATTTTGCTACCAAAAGGTCCATTCTTCCAATTTCTATGAAAAAACAGATTCTCAGTACAGTGTGACACAGAAGATATTGTTGAATGAAGATCAGAGTAGTAATTTTAAGAGTTGGGCTATATGATGAGCTGGCTACTGGCACTGCTGGCTTTACTCATACAGACTCATGTTGATTTGCAGAATGATTGAACTCGTCTTGAATATGTGATGCAAGCCATCCCCTTTTTAGAAGTTACATAGTTAAAAGGCTTTACAAAAGCCTTACTGTCTTGGTAGCCTTTTAATCAGTGAGCTTGCTCTGTCAAACAGCAGCATGTACAGTGCACTAAGGTCCAAGTTAATATTTTGTCTTAGTTTAAAAGGCAGTGAGTGTTAAACACATGCTTAAAATTAAGTGTGTGTGTGAATGCTTTCCTCATCTGGACAATGAAATATTTTTCAGTTCATGAGTGTCAACAGTGAACTAGCTTTGCTCTCTCCTTAAGCAGTTGAATAATACAAAGTTAGGTCATCTCCATGTGTCTCTGTGATTTTCCTTTTCCTTTCCCTTCACTCCTTCTTTAATTGAAATAGTGGATTATGGGAGACGATTGACAAGTCTGACCAATAGGTCTGGAAATGAGATCATAAATTCTGAGTGCACTTAGAACAATTTTCTAATCCCTTAACATATGAACCACTTCTCTTAGACAATCTCTAGATATTAGAGTAAGTGTAATTTTACATGATCCACATGTTTTTGCAGGACTGTTAACTAATAGATTTTTCTTGTACTAAGAGTAGTAGCAGACTCATTGCCATAAAAACCTCACACATTTTTTTTCTTTTAGGCCAAATCCAATGAAACATTACAGGTATTCTTACATTACAGGGCATTTACATTCTCTGTTTGTTCCTACATTTGAGAAACTATAGCCACACTCTGCTTATCTTGTTGAGAACAGTAACTGGAAAGTATCTGCCTAATAATACCTGCAGCTAGAGAGAGTGTCATCCCTGGGTTGGACAGAAACCTTCTGAAATAACAAGGAGAGTCTTTCTGAGTGTTCCCTTTCCTTTGCAGACTGTTGTGCCATCCACTTGTAACAGGTTACTCCTAGCAAGATGCTACAGGAGATAACTTTCCCTTTCTCCATCCCTGGCAAGAGGTCCCCAGGCACTTGAATAGTATGAAAAAGGATTATACATGCATGGAGATATGAGGTTGCTCTGATCTAGGGATATCAGATCCCTACATTAATTATGTTGAAATGGCCACAAAAGGGTTCTTGGAAAGTTCAACTCTGCAAGTATAGAATACATATTCTGGTATTTGTTAAGTGATACATATTTGATAAGGACTCCAGTGACTGCAGCAATAACACAAGGAGAAAAGGGGAGGTTATCTAAGGAAGGATTGCATTTGGCCTGAAGGAACCCAGTTTCTGGAGTGTGTGCAACTAACTCTCTTTGTTTTAAGAAGGAGTTAGTCTGGAGTGCATAAACCCCACATTCTGTACTTCCATGGAATGCTTTTTCTTGCGTAGTACTTGGCATTTTGGGGTTTTTGTAGGGGTATATTGAGAACACAATGTGTGATCAGGATAGAACCCTTCATTTCAAATTGTTTCAGTAGTTTTACAATAGCAATTTGATAAACCTCAGAAGAATTTCCCTTCTTATCAGTAGATTTAAGAGTCTTGGTGTGCACATTTCTTATTGCTTTCTTCATGCTTCTTGTTACTCTAATTTACATGTATTTCCCCATCACTGTGTACTGTACTATGTAGGGGACACATTTTGAAAGTAATATTGTCACATTTCTTTAGAGAAATCAGGGAAAGTGTGCAGGTACTAACATTTTTTTCAAATAGTATTAAGGAAGAAAACATCATTAAATGTAGTTCACAAATTTTCAGACAGGTTTGCAGGCCAGCTGAGTCTTGTTGAAGAGTCTTTCCACCTAATTTCAGCTGGTGAGTGGGCCAGGAGAGATTTCCAGTCCTTAAACAAACAATTTTAAGTTACTTTTGAGGGTGGGTGAAAAGCAAGTTGAAAGGAAGTAATTCAATCCTGGTTTGAAATGGAAATCACAGTAACATGTCTGAGAAACCACTTTTTTCCCTTCTATCCTCATTTATATATTTTAGAGTAAAATTGAACTGGATTAGGTTTGGAGTGCCTCTTGTATTTCCTTATCCTTAAAATTGATTACATTCTAGTGACTGAAAAATATAGCAATACTGACAGCCTTTCTTCCCAGGGTGAGGTGGATATCAACCAGCTGGTGTAGACAGTTATCTATCTCACCAAAACCAAACCTATTTCAGAACAGCAGCCTCCAGGCTGTTTTTCTGTTACAAAAAAAAAAAAAAAAAGCTAGGGCCTCCAGCCATGTTATTTTTAGCTGATTAATTCTGGATATGAAGGTATGTGCCTCCAGGGCACAGAGCACTCCAGTAAGGAGAAGCATGCTTTCAACTGCCTTGACTGCTCTGATATGGATTCTAGTGGGTAATACATTTTCAGACCTTTTCTGAAGTAGGTTTTATGAGTTTGTATCGACATATTTGTCTCGTATTAACAGCAGAGCCCAAGTGGTGCTCTACACATTTGAGTGCTCATCAAATTCAGATTCACTTCAGTGTCAGCATTAAGACTTCCCCTACCATGAGAATATCTGAGGAAATTACTACACCTATTTATTGGGCAGGGTGCTGAAGGATGTTCTTTGCCCAAATATAGGAAAGACAGAGTCAGTCCGTCAATGTTTATATAGTTACACAGTTAATATAGACTCGAGAGTGCCAGGACTTGAACTAAGACATTCTGGTGTGCTGTCCAAAGGAACATCCTTCTGGTTATTACGTGAATTATTTGAAACACCTGAATTGAATGGCTGGGTTGGGTGTATTCTTGGCATGTTAGTATTTAGTTTGCCCTGATAATTTATATTAATTGGTGGAAAAATCAAAACATTTCTGAGTCTCAGGGCATTTTGTTGAAGCCAGTTCTGGAAATTATCAGGTTTTGAATAGCTAATGGTGATCTACATAACTCGTTCAGTCATGCCTTCACATTGCAGTTTGCTGATGAAACAGTCTTCTTGCTAATTCATTGCAGTTGTAAAAGTAACATAGTTTGTGAGAGTGCTGCTCCTTTTGAGGAACCAAAGGGCTTGTCCTCCCATCAGGGCATTTGGGGTTAACATGAGGAACTTAACTGGTGTTAACGGCAGCTCCCCATCCACAGGTTAGCTCCTGTAACATAGACTTCCCTGTTATTGACAGCAAACACAGCATTGCAACCTGTTTGATTAAAAACCCACCATCATTATTCCACTGATAAGGACTCTGCAATTTCTCTATAGTGTATAAACAACAGCAAAAAAATCCCACTGTGTGCAGCATTCTTCTGTTTAAGTAGTCATCAAATAAATTACTGGAGCATTTACATTCTGGCTGAGTTAAGCTACTTCATTTTGAGTAAGTGAAAGAACAAGAGGACATTTGCTGGAAATTTTTATTTCCACCATTCTGAGACCATTTGTGAGTTCAGCAAACTAGATCTGAATAAATTTGGATGCCGGTGGTGAATAACTGGGGACGTAAGTGCTTACAAAGCTTCTAGTGGCAGTGTCCTTTTCTGCAGTAGACAAGAGGCTAGGGAGTTACATTTTACTAATACATAGTTTTTACATGAAATTTGGGAAAAGGCAGCTTTTCTAGCATTTTTCTAATATTTTATAGCCTATTTATGTACTGCGTTGTCATGCAAACAGAATCTTTCTTTTGGGGTTGGTCCAGTTACTCAAAAGCAAGAGAAAACAACTTTATGTGAAACAGAAGTTAAAGGCTACCTAAAGAGTATTTCTGATGCAATATTTGCATCTGTCCCTAATTGATGATTTCTCAGGACTTCATGACTGCAGAAAGGAAACCTATGACATAAAATCAGATGTACTATAGACAAAGTTACTCTTTAAATGGGAAAAAACACTGGTGAAACCACACTTGGAGTATTATGTGTGGTTGTAGGCTTGTCAGTACAAGAGAGACATGGACGTACTAGAGAGAGTCCAACGGAGGGCCTCAGAGATGAGTAAGGGACTGGAGCATCTCTCCTATGAGGAAAGGCTTAAAGAGCTGAGGCTCATGTCTAGAGAAGAGAAGGCTTGGGAGGAATGTCATCAATGTGATCAAACACATGAAGGAAAGGTGGAAAGAGGATGGGCCAAGTACTTATACATCATTTTGTGCTCCAGTTTTAATATGTACTTTCATAAATAAATAAATAAAAGTAAATAAATGGGGGAAAAGTAATTAACTATACTTCCTAACAGAGGTATTTAAAATTATTTTCATGCCAAGGATGAAAATTGTCTTTTGGGACCAGTATTCCCAAAATAACATAGTATTTCAGTGTATTGAAAAGGAAGAGCTATCTCGCTACTATAGCGAGTATGCCTTCAAAATGTTAACTTCTGTTTTGCTTCATAACCACTTTTGGAATTTCCTAACTGATGGGAGGTCTGTCAAGGCTTTGCTCCATTTTTTATTTGGTTTGGAGGGTGTAGTGGTTGTGATTTTTTTTTTTTCTGGTTTGATTTGTTTGTTTGTTTTATGTTAGGCTTTAATGGAATTATTAAACTAGCACAAAACTCATTTTCTGTGCACTGGCAATGTTCACCAGGGGTAGGATACATTTATATTTCATCTTATTACTCCCTGATTCCTTGTATGGATAAAAAAATAGGGTTCTAAAATAGTGAAAGGAATATTGTAGGTATGACAGAAAAATATTTTATCCCCTATTCTTCTGGCCATTAGAAACAGAAGGATAATCACTTCAAAAGCATAAAGCGTCAAATTCATTTCTGTGCTCTCCTTCTAGGTTTGCCTTCGATCTTTCCCATTTCCAGAGCCAATTTCTGCTGTGTCTTGTAGTGCCAGAAGTTGGCCATAGGAAAGTCGCATATAGGTCAGAAATGAGATTGTTGATATGAACAGGGATTTACTATGACTAGGTGCCAACCTGAGGTTTTCACTTTTTTACAAACAAAATAAGATAATTCTTTTGTCCCATTTTTGCAGTCTCCTTTTTGTCACAGTAATAGCTCTCTGCATTCATAGCACTGATATATAAACACTTTGATTAGAGATTTAAGCCCCTGAAAGTGTCAGCCGACAGCAGCTGTTTTAAAATGAAGGGGACAGAAACAGAAACAAACTTGTTTGGGGTGTGGGGATGAAGAGAAACAAATGCATATTCACTGGTCCCTTCTGCTTCATTTTGTCAACTGGCAGTTTTCTTCAAGTGCCTTTTAGGTCAATCCATTAGGATACTTACTCCTAATCTCCAACAGCTTCAAATCCTGACTACTCATATATCAAATGCCTGTTGCTACTATATCAGCCTTAGAGCTACTGTAGTACAAAAGAGCCTTGAAAAAGGGCTGACTCAAATGGCTACTTAATTCCCTGTGAGTTTAATGGCACCTAACACTTTTGGTACTGGCTTGGAAAATACCTCACTAGAGTTTTGCCAGAACCTGAATGTTTTTGTTTTATATTTTGAAATCGTCCAACTCTTGATAAAATTAAAATGTAATTGATGATCCCGCTATCCAACTGAGAAATAGAATGGAACCTGCTCTAATGGAGAATTAGGGTTTATTTATCTGTGATTAAAATATGACTGTGGATGTAAGAAATAGAAGTCTTTTCTTAATGGAAGGCTTTTATGAAAGATTGGAAGATATATGTTGTTGCATTTGGACCAAACCTTTACTTTAACTCCTCTATAACTTTTGAGTAGAAGATTGAATAGAGTCTCTGCTTGAGAGAGTCCAGCACAGAGCCACCACGATGATTAAGACAGTGGAGCATCTCCCTTATGAGGAAAGGCTGAGGGAACTGGGTCTCTTTAGCTTGGAGAAGAGGAGACTGAGGGGTGACCTCATTCATGTTTATAAATACGTTAAGGGTAAATGTCAGGAGGATGGAGCCAGGCTCTTCTCAGTGATGCCCAATGGTAGGACAAGGGGCAATGGGTGTAAGCTGGAACACAGAAGGTTCCGCTTAAACTTCAGAAGAAACTTCTTTACAGTGAGGGTGCGCCAGAGCACTGGAACAGGCTGCCCAGGGAGGTTGTGGAGTCTCGTTCTCTGGAGACATTCAAGACCCACCTGGTCACCTTCCTGTGTGATCTCATTTAAGTGTTCCTGCTCCGGCAGGGGGATTGGACTGGATGATCTTTCGAGGTCCCTTTCAATCCCTAACATTCTGTGATTCTGTGATTCATTCTGTGATTGGTTCATCATGTCTGCTAAGTTTGAATACTGCATGAAAATTATCCACTTAGTTTCTGATATGAATTACAGTTTCTGATTTGATTACTATGTTAGCTATTGCATTTAGCTTTACACATTTTTATACACTTACACTTCTACCTAGTTGTAGGCTGTTTCAATTTTTTTTTTCAGATGTTATTTTAACGTGCTTTGCCACCCCAGAAGTGCGATGCAGTGTTGTACAGGAGGGTTAGCAATGAAGATAAGTATTTCTTGTGAAACTGAGAAAGGCTTCTGCAGAAGGTTTTACATAACTAGCTATCACTCACTCCTCATTGTTTTACAATAAAGTCCAACCATTTCTTATCATTTTACCTAAAATAAATATCTGTGAGTTTTTTCCATAAATCTGGGAAATAAACACTAGGAAACATCTTTAGGGGTTTTATTTGGGTTTTGTTTGTTTGGGTTTTCTGGTTTTAAGTTGGGGGGAGAGTTTGTAAATAAATGTTAATTGTTTATTGACCTATGAAAATTATTTATGACTACTTGAACTGTGGAAGAATATATACACTATCCATTAAACATACAAAAAATCTGGAACATTGATGTAATGCTGAAAATGTTTAAATCTTTTAAATCTACTTCTCAGCCAGTGAAATAAGAGTATGAAAATAGACAAGTAAGGTGTATTTTAAGAATTAAAAAACTGTCTTTTCTTCTAAACTCCTCCATTTCTGGAATAGACCCTTATTTTTCATCATTATCTGCCTTCCATATGAGACCAGAAGCACAAATGGCGAAATCATTTAAGATAAGCCTTTCTTGCAGTATTTCTAAGTTCTAGAGAAGAGGATAGCATTGGTAGTTTTGGTGGGAAGACTATGCTCTTAAGGTTAATTGACCAGCTTTTCAGAATCAGAAGTTGCAGTTCTGCTTTCTGTTTAATTTGAAATCTGTGTATTTCCACCACCTTCAGGAGAATGATTTCTTATCTATACAGGAGTTAATTAGAGTCGATCCACTCTAACTGATGAAATAAGGCATTTTAGTGCCCAGTTGTGGAATACAGATTCACAGAGTCTTTTTAATTTTTGTTTATCATTACTTACCCAAGATGAGACAGTAGGGGAAATGCTGTTAATATATTTCATCATGTCTTTCATAACCCCTTTTTTTGTTTTATTTGCCTTTAGGGTGAACCTGGTTTGCCTGGTATAGCAGGAGAGAAGGGAGCAACAGGGCTTAAGGTTGGTATTGAAAATGGATTAGAAACAGAAGCACACAGTACATGAGTGCATGCATAAATGACAGTCATGCTTTCCAACTTGGGTTTATATTCTCACTGGCTTTTAATGATCTGCTCTCTCCAGTGATCAGGGCTGTAAGAGGCTTTACACATTTCACCATAAAGAAGCATATTCTTCTGCTGTGCATGTATAATTCCAGTCAGTGGCACTGACGCATATGCATCCACTGCCAAGTGAATGCAACGTGCCTGCAAGTGTTTGGGAATTTGGGGACCTTCTTAGAAAGGCTTTGTTTATGCTCCTTACAATGTGTTTCAAGCTTCTTTTCAAGAACTACTGTGGTCAATTCTTTGACAAATGTCAGGGTTAAGTCTTGAGGGCTAATCCTGCTATTATGGAAGTTAGCAACAAGCGTCATTAAGAGTGTGTCTCAGCCTATATTTGTTACATCAGAATGACTCTTTGCACTTATTTTATTGGTAAATAATTTGTTCTGCTGTTTTAATATTGGACAAGTGAAATAGAATATAAGGCTTATGATAACTTCATTTAAAAGGAAGCTCAACACGTCCAAGATGATGGGATCTGTGGGCCTCTTGGAATGGGTAATGCTAAATTCTAATCCCATCAGCTGCGAGTGTGCGTCTTTGGTGCACATGTGCTCCTCAGCTGATTCTGTGCATCACACTGCTGCTGACAGACGCTCAGAGCAGGCTCTTTACATTTACTGACTGGCTGCTTGTCCATCAGGAATGAAAACAAACCATTTGGGAGCATGACCTTTTCTTACTTTGTATACAGAAGAAGCGAAATTATGGCAGTTGATGCTTAATTCGTATTCACAGCTGTAGTCTCCAAGTTGCCTAGCGACCGCCAGCCATCAGTAGGGCAAAGATGAGCCACAGTACAGTTATGAGCCAAAAATGCAGAGATGAGTTGTCAGGGTCAGGCTGGGGTGAAAAAGTGCATTTTCCATTGTGCCGGTTTCTCAAGCAAGTTATAATTCTGAAAAATAATAGCTATAAGCCATCTTTTTGTTACAGAGAATGGTAGGAGCACTGAAGGCTCTTTGCTCTGAATCAAATATGAATTAGTTCAAGGCACTTAAGGCATTTTGTCTCTCCCAAGGAACCTTCTAAGCCATTAACAGAATCATAAATGTTTCCCTTCACATTTGGCCTTCAGATTTTTCTTCTGTTAATTCCCAAAATAAGGAGAACCAAATGTAGGAGTCACCTAGACCCTGACAGGCCACTGTACAAAAACATATGCCTGTTTGTCAGGGTTTAATCTAGGACAAAATGGCAGAAAAATTCTTTAGATGCAAATCATTAAGCTTTTAAAATTGTGTTGGAGATACATAGAGTGTTGAGTTCTATTAAATTTATGGATTTTATTGTTTATTGAAGATTTTCTTGGATTTTATCATCTGAGACAATGTCATCAGTAGTCACAGAATTGTTAGTAATTTATATACTAATGATAGTAGTGCTATCACTTTGATTTTTGCTTGTGTTAGTAACTGATGACTTCTTTACTCCAATTATTTTCATCAGGGTGACCCTGGAGAAAGAGGAGAAAAGGTGAGATGTGTTTCACTTCCTTTGTGGGTTGGTTCTTTTTTGGAGAACTGCTTGGAGAATTGCCAGTGCACTGATTCTGAGTTTGAAAAGAAATAAATACAGCTACCACTTAGAACTTGAGCAGCATTGTACAGCCTTTGGAAGTGTCAAATAATACCTACTAATGCAAGTTACTGATCTGTGATTACTGCAGTGGGATTAGCCACAGAGAGCAGTGATCATGCGGTAAAGGCTGCATAGTTGAGCAGCTGTGCATCTAATCCTGACTATCATTAGTTTCAGAAAAAGGTGAGCCTGTCTGAATAAATGGGAAATGGACACATTTCTCATAACTTGGTTTTGATGCTCTGTCACCTGTGCAGAGTAAAACAATTAGATAACAGGGATAACTACATGGACTCTAAATTACATATGGGAAACCAGTTCTCTGTGTGCCAAGAGTGGAGTCCTCCATTTTTGCTTGGGTCAATTTAAGTAAGAGCAAGGGAATCTGTGTCAATTATCTTAGACTGTAGAACATCCGGAGAGGTATCAGCAGCACAAATGGTGCACTAACAGTGCTCTGACTTGCAGTGAGTTAGAAAGGAGTTACTTCTCTGATGTCCACAGTGGTGCTAAAACAAGACAAGGGGGCAGAACAAGCTCCACACTCCAAAACGTGGGTGTAGTTCTACTCTTACGGGGGAGAGGCTGGTAAGAATACCCGTGTGAATGTACATGCTGAGTTAGAGTCAAGCTTCTGCAACTGTTCAAGGGCAGTTTGAGATATTATGTAAGCTTTATTTTGAGTAGGAATCTGTACACAGCCTCATCTTCTGCAAGTACACTGAGACACGTATTTAAAAAGTAAGTTGCTTGTATTCAGGTGCAATTTGCTCTTGAGAAATATTTACCCATGTCTTTGCAGCTGCGATTGAATTTCACCACCAGATGTGTGTAAATCTGTGTAATAGCAGCTGGAAGTGTGCTTTGCAAAGGCAATTCATTTCATGTTTTGAAAAGCACCTCATAAAAATAATCTTGAATCTTGAAAGTGTATGCTCCACGTGTAGAAGTATGTAACAGGGAATCACTATGTTGGTTAAAATTATATTTGCTGAAGTACTTCAGTAATCTTTTGTTTGTTTTCAGACACAAAAAGAATAACTATAAATTTTAACATATACTGAATTTCTGTTACTGAAAATCATGATATTTTTCCATAAACGTCTTTTGTCTTTTCCTAAAAAATGTAATTATAAATGCCCTCAATATGCTTCATCATGTGGAATGAAGTTTGGATGACATTCCTAACAGTTACTGTTTTGTGTTTCCATGTTTCATCAAGCCCTTAATTAAAGTGCTGCTAGGTTGTTAGCTAGTTGCCATTGTGTCAGGGACTGTGATACACAAAATGGTCTCTCTTGTAAGTTCTCTGAATGCAAGTTTACATTAAGATTTTCAGAGCAGTATGGCAGATACTGAATAAATATTTTTAGTTGAATACTATTACTCTTTATCTGTCCAAGACCTACTAGAATGTTTTTTAGCCTACTTAGACTTGACATTTATCAATATTGTTGGCATTTTAAATATTTCTTGCACTTTACATGAACCTCAAGTCCCACAGAAATTTTTGGCCTATAGCTTCATATATACCAAAGATTTTTTGGTGTAGTCTGTACTTATTATATGACTATAAATGGAAATTGGGTTTTTTTAGAGATAAATCTTTTGAAATTTTTCTTTACAAAGTTGTTTTTAAAATAGAAAATGTCTACCCAGATATGAAAAATGTTATCTGAACATCAATTTTTTAACAATAAAAATTTATGTAGAGTAAAAAAATCATTTTTGTGGCTCCTTGAAGGAGTGGCGTTTAGTGAAGTTTTTCTAGTTTTAGAATCATCCACGAAGGACTTCAGACGCAGAGAGTATATGCCATAAATTACTTCAGAATCCTAATAAAACGTGTTGGAATTGTGGAACTGTCACCTGAATTTGATTAGATGCACTTAGGTGAACATCTCTGTGTTGGAAAAAAACATATGTACTGGTAATTTAAATTTTTTAAATTAAATTTAAATTTAAATTAATTTAAAATGCTGAGTCATCATGAAATCATTCTTTCATTGCTAAACCACAGTGAACTGGGGAAGTCTGTAGACTATACCAACAGGAAGGTAGTTCTTTGATAGTTTGTGGGGTTTTTTGAGGACCTGTGAAAGGGATTACAGTCACAGTGAAGACCGTATAAGACATAGCAGCTACATAAACCATGCTTCCTGACCATGTCATAGAGAGATTGACTACCTGATGAACAAAATTAGTTTGCTAATCATGTTAGAATGCTGCCTCGTCCTTGTATGCTACGTGCTTACATAAAATCATTAAAAATAATATGTCTTTTAATTATAGGGTGATGCTGGTGAAAATGGACCAAAGGGTGACACAGGAGAAAAGGTATGCTACTTACTAGTAGAGAAGAAAATGTGTGCTTTAGACATGCTTGCAGTGTAACCAGCTAATGAAAAATATAATTTGATCAAAAGAAAAATGTATTTTAAACAGTTGGGGTTGTTTTAAGATGCTGAGTGACTTGACAGAGTTCACTTTTATGAACAGCAGAAAAAATGTCAGAGTTCTGCCCAATTAAGCACAAAATTCCTACTTTGTATAGTAGTAGCTTTAGTACAGGATACATCAGCAAGTCTCTAATTAGCTTTCCTCTTTGCTGAAATTTGCATCATACAGAAACTTTGGTCACAGCCTGCCAGATGGTTAGAACTAGGTCTGTTGAGTTGTAGTAATTTATGATATATCCTTCTACATTTCTCCTTCTCTGTTCCCCTCAAAGAGGGGTACCAAACCAATATGGGACAAAAATTATGGTGTTCTTTCTGATAAGTAGCTTCCCTCCAAATTGCCAGCTGGACGATTGAGAGCTGAAGATAAAAACTACATTTTAAATCTTTTTGCCAGTTGATGTCATTAATAACCTCACTTATACTTTGTTAGTTCATTGTTGCAAAGTACCAACATGTAGACGTCACTAAAGAGTAGACATTGTCAAAAATTTTTTTCTTAGTTTTCATTTATTTTGTGTAACTCATGCTGTTATCACTGAAAAAAAAAAAAAAAGAAGAACTTGAGTTCTTAAATGTGCTTTACTTATAAAAGTCAGTCCTTAGCAATCAGAACAAAGTCTGCGTTGCAGCAGAAGTGTCAGTCAATGATATCTTCTGGCCATCACTTTGGAACTCGTATGCTTCTAAAAACATTCATTTTAGTGACTACACTTGGACAGAAGCATAAAAATTTCTTCTTGTACCTCTCTATATGTAAGAACTTAACCAACTCACATCAGTTTAGTGCAAGAAGAAATTTGTAACAGATATATCAAGCTGGTAAGGAACGCATGTAAATCTCCCAGGTCCTATGATTTGGATACAGTAAAGCTATGCTTTCAAGAACAAAAGGATTTTATGGAGCGTATTCTAAAATCAGCAATTAAAAATAGACATTAGATTTAAGAATAGTCAAATCATTTGATTCCCAGAGTTCATTTAAATAATACCTGATCTGCAGTCATGCTTATTAACCCAGATGAAAGTCTTAAGAATCTTATTTAGTTATGCAGAATCACTGAATCATAGAGTCATAACTTATAGAATGTATGATGTATGTAACATCATCTTCATCTACTTTTATGTGATTCAAGAATATAATCTCTTAAAAATTATGAGATTGTTGTTCCTATAGATAGTCCTGCAACAAGTAAATAGTAAGTTAATAATCTCTCTGAGAAGCCTAGTGCAGCTTCACAGGTTGCTTTTCTACTTTACCAACTGTTAGAGTGAGCTTGCATCCCCTAAAATGCCCATACTGCACTGCTGTCCGCAATGCGCACATTGCCCTGCTTGGGGTCTTGTTTAAGGTAATAAAAAGTTCTCTCAGTCTTGCAGTGGGAAATCCTTTCTCCTCAAGTATAATGTTTTAGATATTTCTATGTGAGCTTTCAACAGTTTGGCAGTCTAGTTGGTATCAACTTGTGGAAAGTGTAGGTCATCGGGAGACTTGTATTGCCGTATCTGAAGAAATTTCAATAAATTTGTTGAACTTCATAATACAGAAGTCTCCCATCTCTTCCAGGTTTCATATAAGTTTTGGAGGTGGAGTGGTGACATGAGAATAAATGCTGCTTGTGTGGACTGCGTTGTTTTAACCATAGCAGGCTAGAATCCACTGCATTAATTTTATAATAGAGTGAGCAGAACTGTGACTTAGTTGACTTTTGTTATTTTTCCTCCATTTTCCTTGCCTGCAAGACAATCTACCACCCAGAAAAAAAGACCCAGGTCTTTTAGGAGAGCTGCAGCTTAAAGTTTCCGATAGGTAGCTCTGCAAACAGCACTTTGTAGGGAGCTTTTTGGCAGATAATTTAGGAGTGAGTATTAAACTTGGTGTCGTTACATTACATTTGTGCTACTTAACAAGGATTGTATTCTTTTTTTGCTCTTCGTCATAGTGGGAAGTTTTTGCTGTATGATCATGATGAATTCCAGCATGAATTTGTCCATCAATCACTAACGCTATAAGTGTTAGAGGAAATCAGAATGACTGTTACAGCCATATTCAGTTAACATGTTCACAAAGTAGCCTTGACTTTATTCTTTTATTTTATTTTTTCTGTGTTGTGTCTGCACTTTCTTTGCTGGTGTTATGATCATTTTGAGGAGGCAATTAAACTTACCTTGACTAGAAATTCTGCTATAATGCAGGGTTTCAGAGCAGCTCAATAACATTCCTTCTATGTTTTCCACTGAGCGCTTTCTATTGGACAAGAGATGAACATAAAAAACCTATGTCTGTTGTCTTAAAAGAAGCAGATGAAATAGAGTTCCAGCAAATTTCACAGCCAGCCTTATTACATTATGCTTATATGTATCTTCTGTTATAATTTTTCCCTATGACACAACCTGTGCCTTGTATTTGGGTAGCTCTGAAAAGTTTGGGGCAGGTGTTACATTACGGAACTGCAGTACCAGATGAGTATTGAAAGCTTTTGCCAGCTGAACACCTGTGGGCAGGAGTGTGAGACTTAAGGCTCAGTTTTTAAAGACTGTTTTTAAGAGAGCTGCTGCATGTATTGTTCTGAGATGAGATGAGATGAGATAAGGTGAGTATCCATTCAGTTCTCAGGTGTTCAACCACATACATGTAGAAAACCTTCCTGCTTAGTAAACAAGCCATTAATTTTATGTCAATAAATGCAGAGACCACTCCACTAGATCATAATGGTACGTATATGCTTAAGAGACTTAATTCATAGTTCACAAAACTTAAAAACATTTCTTTAAAACTTAAATAATGTTTCTGTGAGATAAATATTAAATTTTCTTTTATATGGTGAGAGAGAGATCAGGTAACAGTTTCAGACTTGGTTTAGGAAGAGTGGGTTCCTGTTTATGCAATTAATGTAGCTTTGTTTTCTGAACTGCTATGCTTAGTGGCTCTCAGAAATACAGACTTGGGTGCCTTCTTCTTGACCTGTGACTTTAGAAAGAAACTATCTTTGATGAATTGTTCTTTGAAGATGGTGTCAAGGCCGGACTTGAGTTCTTCCTTCTACTCTTCTACTGTAGCCTTGGTCCCTAGAAACTACCAAGTATCTTCCTTCTGTGTGCATGTGTCCCTGCTAAAGTTTCTTCATTTTCAAACTGTCTGACTCATCAGAGAACTGAGAACATGCTGTACCATAATTTTTTCTTTAATCCCATATTAAATTATACTCTTGCATGAAGGCAGATTACAAATAATTTGTGTCTTATCTTCCCCGTATCTATCATTATCCTTTACAGTTTTTAACTGGTGAATGTCTCTTACCAGTTGCTTTGCACTTTATAGCTATTGAAAGTCCTTGATGTTTGGCAGTTGTACATGCTTGTAAGGGATATCAGCAGTATCACTCATGCATGTCTATCAAAATGAGTCAGCTCAGATTTCCAGACATGAATCAACAACCCTTCATAAAACTGATTTTTGTTTTTTCTTCACACAAGAGCAAGCTGCAGTAAATGTAGAGGAAATCTATTCCTATTCTTCAAAGAGCAGTAAGCATTTTATCTGGTACCATTTAATTTTATGAGACTATTACCAAAAAGACCCCTTACCCAAACCAAATTTAAAACTTTGGCATTCACAGAATGCTTCCTCCATCTTCACCAAACCATCAGGAATGCGTATCCCCTGTTTGTATTTTAATGTAAAGAATATTAGACATCTATATCTCTGCTTAAACATCTTCAAAGTGTGTTACAGTACTGGCTCCTATGATATCTATGTAAATCACTATCAGGCTGTTGGGGAGTTTGAATTTGCTGCTGTGTAACAACCTGTCACTTTCAATGAACGATCAAAATTTATTTTGAATGACAAATAATGAGACAGTTCTTCAAATATAAGCACTCTAGCCATCTTCAACAGCATATGGTTTGACTAGCAAACTTTTCATTAATTTAGTTTTTTCATTTTTGTTTAGTGTGTCAGGTAAGAAAAAAAATGCAGTGAAGTGAGTATACAAGACTTTTAAGGGTCCTGTGACAATTGTACAGAACAGGGAGCTAAAAGCTTCATTGGCCAAGTCTCTCAACGATCCTCTGCACTTGTGCATATCACTGCCGATCAAATGCAGGCAACCCAGCAAAACATAGATAAATCTTTTTGGATGCTAGATGCCTCCTCAGAACAGAGACCTTTCCTGAACACATAAATTAATATAGCTCTCTCATCCTGTAAAGTATAACACTTAACTGCATTAAACTATCAGTTTAAATATGCTGAAAGGCTGTGAAAATAGAGCTTATGACCTGTCCTAATGGGGATAAACACATAGATCACTTTAGTTTTTTTTTCAAGGCTAACTTTCATTAGCATAAAAAGCTTTGTCAGTTGAGACCTGACATTTGCTATCTGTAGCATTAGGTCAAAAAGATTGCTCATATTCTTTGTAAATGGCAGTAAATTATTTTTAATCTCTATCAGCGATTTAGAGATGTCAAAGTATGTTCCATCTTCTGGCTTTAAGAAGTATACTTACACAAGATCTGCAATTATTACATCTACATTATTAGTTGTGAAATTTGAGGTTAACTATCATGCTGTTTGGATAAGTGAAACTAAATCTCTCTGCATGTTCTTGAAAACAATATTACCTTTCAGCATCACACTGATTTAATTCACTGGGTACACTCCTATGTAGCAGCACAGAGAATGGATAATCTTGCTGTATAGTTATTTTGCTATATATTCTTGCATGTTTTGTTATATCTGTTTCGTGAATATGTATCTGTAATAATTGTGATTATTTCTTGTGAATTTTATATCAGGGTGACCCTGGGTCTTCTGCTGCAGGAATTAAGGTAATTTAGTTTTTAAAGCAGTTGTACAGGGAGAAGAGTGGTGGTTGGTCTGTGTTACTTTGTAGTATCATGGACATTTCGGGTACTGTTAATGTTACGGTTTTCCTCACCTCTATTTTTAATTCAATTTTTTAGATCTCATGTCTTCCATCTCTTTTCTTTTAGGGTGAACCAGGTGAATCTGGACGACCAGGGCAAAAGGTATTAGTTGGAAATATTCAGTTTTCCTTTTCCTCTCTGTTGGATTTGTGATAAAACAGTATTACACAGGTGTTACCAGCAGCACTTGCTCCAACTAGGGTGATCCCAAGGCACTACAATTTAACAGCCCAAAGCCTATAAACATTTGGTGTATGATCATTTTATATTTTAAAAAAGCACAGGAATTATGATACTAACTAGCATGAAAAGCAATATTAGAATAACTCACCTCCCCTTCTAGCCACAGAGTGTTTCTTGCCTTGAAAGCTTACCCAGTTGCAGCTAGTGAGACTAACAGAACGGCTCTGCTCCTTGAGTGATCACAAGTTAACCCTGCACGTTTGACAGGATATTAACGTTCAGACTATGGTCTATTATTACAGCTTATTAGGAAGAAAATAAATATTGAGTAGAAACCCTTTTACATATACCTGTAAGAGGAATCAAACTGTTGGAGGCATGCAGCATGTTTGGAAGGACATAGACCATCTAATGCTGCCCTGTACTTCCTTCCAAGGAAAGAATTCTCCTGAGTGCTGTGTAGCTGAGGCTGCTTTTGCAAGTAAAGGTCCAGCAGGAGCTGTAATGACTTTGTGCTACATGAGGCTCTCTGAAGCTGAGAAATTTCCTCTGTGATTCCACAATACATCAACCACAGTGAAAGCTGTGCCTTCAGCTGCCTTTCATGAGAGTAGGAGTCAGGTCCTGCTGAGAAAGCTGGTGAAAGGGCAGAGAAGAGACAATGAGAGAATCACATGTTCTGCTTTGCAGTACTTGGTTTCCCTCACGAGCCTTCGACACTGTTCTTAACTCTTATAACACTGAAAATTATCCACTGCTGCCAGAGTGGAGCAGAGTCCTGCTGCCAGTTAAGGGAGCCGGTATTCCAGAGACAGCCAAGAGCTAAAATTCTATGTAGTGAATGGCAGTACAACCATTTTCTAATACTCATGATCTTTTGATGACTAAGTAAAACCTCAAAACACATATAAATATAAAAGAAAATAATAAGTTAAATCTTTTTGTTTGAGAAATTTTAACTGTCATCTGTTATAACAGTCTAAACAAAAACTATTATGGTTGCAAATGCAGTTCCTTAGTAAAATGCTGTCATCTGTTATAACAGTCTAAACAAAAACTGGTTGCAAATGCAGTTCCTTAGTAAAATGAAGTTTTAATTAGGAAAGGTAATCAAAGTAGTTTAAAGCTATCTAATCTACGGAATCATTCAGTGTGTGCATCCTGCAGTGTATGCTTTGCTTGGATAGTAAACTAGAAAATGCACTTAAGAGTCTGTTGAGATTCATACTCTCATTAGCTGGCTGCCATGGAGGCAAAACTAGCAGTGATTTATCAACAGGCTCCTGGATCTCAGTCTCCAGGCACTCAGATTTGATCTCATTTAGGTAACACAGACCAGTGAGAAGTACACAGTTCAGACTTTCTATAGTCTTGGCTTGTTGCTCACACCAAAGGGGGTTTAATGTGTTCTTTCCACTTCAACTCACAAGCTTCCAGTGTGCCACATTCATGTCCCCAGCCCGAACCAGCATCTCCTTGTAATGCGTTCATTCAGAGTGCCTCCTCCAGCTGGGTACCCTGCATCTGCTCTTCTGCCCCTGCTTAGCAGGGACTTGTTCACCCCACCAGAGGTTGTGGGGGACCCTTTTTTCAGCTGGAGGCATGTCTCTGCCCTCTACATCACCTCATTACTTTTTCCCCTACTGTGTTCCATTCCTAACTCCTTCCTATATCTTCCCTCCTTCCCTATATTTTACTTTTTCCTCCTCTTCCAGTTATTCTTTGTCCATCTTCTAAGAACAGATAAATATGGAGCTGCTCACTTGAATATTATTTACATGAGATGAAATGTGACAGTATTTCAATAGCCTGACAAGGCTGTTGTGTGCTGTATGTATTCCAGAGGTGATAGAATGACCTGCCCTGCCAACCTGACCATTATGTGATGGAGTTAGTATACAGCCTTGGTTTCTTTAAAAATCATTCTTCTCGTAAACCATACTGAGATCTTTTGTATGAGGAAAAGAAAAGAAAATATTATGCATTCATCTACAGTAGTAATTCTAATGAAGCATTAGTGTTTTCATTGTGTTTCATTGTTTAATGTATCTTTGAGAGACATTTTAATTGCTTTAGATTACTGTGACTATGAACTGGCTCTGCTTGATCCTTTCTGCTTGTTATGTGTGGGTCTGTGGAGATAAGCTCTGTCCCAAGACTGAGCAGTGACCTACTACAGCAATACTAATAGATTATCAGTTATAATTCTACAAATGCTGTACTTAGAAGTGAAATTTAGTGCTTCCACCATTAGATGAGAAAAGTTCACAGTAGTACTGTAGTATGGCTACTCAAGAAAGAAACCAAAAGACAGAGGAGTAGGGTTTTGGAGATAGCATTTAGTCAAGAATGAGTGCAGTGGAGGCCTTTTAAAGGATTATTCTTTTGCAAGAGTGACAATTCATTATCTGTTTTAGAAAGTGTTAGGCAACATAGCAAGAAATAATAGTGTCTATTGAAAATTATATCCTAGCCTCTCTTCTTTCATCTCATTTTATAGTTAATATTTTGAGGCTAGAATCTTTCCTTTGCTTCTAGGCAATGTGAACAGTTTACATTTTGGAGTAACTGAAATGGAGAAAGAAGCTGTTATCAGATCCTTCTATAACATTTAAAAATCACTCCATTTGGTAAAGTGATTTGCAAACCTTCTATTGCGTTTTTCAGTTTGTGGCAAAATGTAATTTTGTTATTAGTGCTTTAAGTCTATTTAATATTACTGCCTCAAAGAAGTATCTTTGGGTACTGTAGTCTGATGAGCATTGATAGTAAGTATACATGTGTTTGTGTATGTATACATGTTTATATGTGAGTGTATGAATGTATGTAAGCGTGTGCGTATACACACACATATAAAATATTTTAATAGCACAATCTGTATGAATCAGCCCAAACCACAGAGTTGAAATCTGGATTTGTATAAAGCTCAGGAGCATACAAAATCTGGAATATAGTTCAACTCATTATAAAGGTAAAAGTTGGCTTCAGAGTTCAGACTTGAGCTTCAAGAAGGTTCAGGGAATATTCAAATCCAAGGTGCTGGTTAGAATCCATCTCTGTATTAAAGTAAAATCTCTAGTCTTTAAAATATTGTTTTCTTCACATGTTATTGCTTTTTTTTTTTTCTGATAATCTTCTTTATTTCCCTAGACAAAATCTTTCTATTTAGCTGATATCTCAAAATGACCATTAGTGTGAATGTTGTCATTCTTGTCTTAGACTAATATAAACTTAATTTCAAAACCAATACAATCAGTTTTCAATTCCTGTTACAAAATAACCCTTGCAAATGCAGTACTATAGGTCTTTTCATTGCAATTTTAAATAAGCAAAGGATTTCTGGGTAAAGCAATAGAAGGTTACATTCCCACTATCCTTCATGACACCATGTGTATTCACAGATAAATAGCAAGCACTGAAATGAAGCTATGGATAGGTCTATAAAAATTATGGCCCAGATATAATTAGGCAGTCCTGCTTGAATTGCACAATTTAAACCAAGATCTTCTGAATTGCTTTGTAGCTAAATTAGGCAGTTATACAGCACGATTTCTAACTCAGAATTGAAAATGGAACAGAATTAAACATCTGTCATAAATATAGAGCTGAAATGCCAGCGTGTAAAATGAACCAGTGCTGCTTGTTTTTTTCTCTTTTTGTGAAGGCTAACATGTATTCAGTTTTGGCTTACCTGATGTGGATTTTTAACCTGGGTGTCATCTTCACATTCAAGGTTCACAGAAGATAAGTTCTTAATATGCCTCTGACTATTTGTAC
>NW_010300358.1:13855-16630 GCF_000700745.2 Antrostomus carolinensis | reverse complement strand
CTGACCAGCAGTCATCTTTGCTCTTTTATCTTGCTGCAGAATATACAGGGGTATTCACTGGATAGTGACCATAACTGAATAATGTCTGTAATATTATGTAATTTTCCTGTGTAGGGTGAACCAGGTCTTCCTGGGCTTCCTGGACTCCCTGGGATAAAGGTAAATAAACTGTAGTCTCTGTTGTATGAGGGGGGGGGGGACACCACAAAGAGGAGGGGACTGCAAGAATGTGGCTGAAATGGACTTACTGTGCTTGTGCTATATCTTCTTCTGAGTCTCTGAACTGGGGATTGTCACAGCAAGGCTTCATATGGAAAACTGCTTAAGTGTCTATGAGTAAGCAAGCAGTATATCTTATATTAAAATGTAAAGTAGAACATTGCATTCTTGTGCTTAAAAAAATAACCTAATATAGTAGGTCTGCATTTTTTAATTTTTTTTTTAATGGAAGAGGTTTGTCATCAGCATCTTACTTGGTTTCCACTTTGATGGGTGCTTTCCAGTAGCAACAGTCTACTGAATTTACCAAACCTTCAGCCAGAGAACTGCATTAATTATACACAGGCTGCAGAGAACTGGCTCTGTCGACAAAAATACTCTGTGCTTCATTACAGAGCAGTGATTTCCACTGACAAGTCAGAATGTTTTAATAAGATTCTATTCAGTATTAGCTACAGTCCCTGACCTAATACCTGGTTTAGTCCCTGGCTTCCGGTTTGTCTGGGATCTTTAGGTAAGTTGATACAAAAGACATGTGGTTGGTTTAGTTCTAGCCTAAGTGGCTGCATTGGGATTTACTGACACTTGCAGAGTTTGAGTTGTAACTGTATAATGCTGCACAAAGTCAGTGGATTCACATATCCTGAGTGAGCACAGATTAGAGCAGTTGCTTCTCCTTTGTGGCAAAGCCTGTTCTTTCAGAAAACAAAATATCTTTGGAACTTTTTCTTTGCATTCCATCATGGGCCCGTGTATACCTCAGGAGATAGTTTATATTCTCCAATAACAAGGGGGCTATGCCAGAGGCCAAACTCTTGCCCATTTTGGTAGGATTCAGGATTTATGTAATGGAATGTAACATTTGCAGTGGTTTTCTCAAGGGACCCGTGAATTGCCACAGCATTAAGGCATAATGTCCCTTCTGTGTTACTAGTGAATTATGGGAAGAATTGAATATGTATATTAAAGTTTGTATGTTGCAATAACTAAAAATATAGTTCCCAGGGAGACTGTTCATTTTCTGCAAGAATGAACCCTATATTGACTAGTGATGATCATGTATGAGCAGAGTCCTTTGTGTGATGAAACTGTGTTTTTATAAGGACCTTTGACAGCAATCGCTATTCTGTTTACTTTAAAATGAGCGAAGGGGTAGCTCAGTTGAAGGTCAATGCCAGCATCCTGGGGCACTTGCCAAAACCAGCTGGAGTTACGGCTGGTCTTTGAGGTTTCCATGTTCATGCAGACCACGCATGTCTATACATATCATCAGCAAGTAAATAAAAAAGTCTAAATCTGAGTCTCTGCTCTGGGAAAACTATTGCTGTTAAGCTTTTTTTGTTAGTGGTAATAATGGCTCAGAAGGGCAGCCTTCAGATTCACCTGAAAAGCAAGGTATGAACTGAAAAATGGATGAAGTGTGGGAGTTTTGCCCAATGAAAATTTGTTTCAGAATTCAATGGATACAGTGGAAAAACAGTACAATTTCCTGCAGAATAAAATTGAATCATTTAGTCAAATATTACTCCTTTAGGAGAATGCTAGCATCTATTAAAAATCTAGGCCAGAGGGAGATTAGTGGTAGTTCAGTGAAGAAACTCCATCTAGTGCAGTTCTGCATTAGGTAGCTAGATGCACCCTAGATGATGACACACAAGCTAACAGAACATGCATAAGAGAAGGCAAAGCAGATCTGGTCACATCAGACTTGCAGCATGGGTAATGTTTGATTCGAGGCATTTTTGAACTCTGTTTAATTAAGAAGACTGTAGAAAAAAGCCTAGATATTTTTGTCACAGAGACTGTGCCTGTGGTATGAGAAGTGGTAGCAGGAACCAGAGAATGTCTGGCATTAGGAATAAGGGCACTTATCAGCAAAGAAAAAACAGTATTTTATCCTGTTTTTTCACTGGCTGTTTTAGCAAAGTTTTTTGCATCACCATGGTAAAATCATCTCATCAATTTCCAAGAACAACCTCAGCGATATCTTATGGAGAAACAAATTTCCAGTGAACTGATATTGATTGAAAGCTGCTTTGAAATAACAGTGACTGGATGAGAAACTTGAGCATGGAGGAAATGCAATTATCTGGACTTGCAATCTCTTGGTGCTATCATGGTGTTACCACACAAAATTGAAAGGAATCTTATTTGGAGCAATAACTTCCCCCCTCCCTGGATTGTTCTTTGTTGTTTATTACTTTTTTTTTTCAGGGCTTCTGGGGTCAGTTCCCATCAGGACTTTATAAAACTGTCCAAGATGTGTCTTTGCTATTCTATCTTGATATTGATATGCAGTGATGACATAATACAACAGACGTAGTACAAACCTCGCACAATGTCTTTACAACATCTAGGAACTTGTTACAACATGTGAGAAATTTCCATAAGGCAAGTTTTTCCTACCACTTAAATGGATTCCAGAGTTCTTGTGCATTTGTGTGCCAGCACAGTAGCTGTCAGCATGTATTTCACAGACTATCCCTAAACTGTTAGATGGACATCTGGCAACTCAAACAAAATGCTAGCAGGGGCAAGTAGGAGAAAGTGGTGGGG
>NW_010300358.1:0-13835 GCF_000700745.2 Antrostomus carolinensis | reverse complement strand
TTCCCTGTAGGAAAAACTAAATATTATTGTATTGCTGGTATTATTTTGATACTGTTCTTGTTTTCTTCATTATTGCTCTCTTCAGTTTCTGTTACATTATACAAGCATGCACATGCACACTCAAAAGTTCTCTACAAAGGTTTCTGTTGAGGTCCATTGTACCTAAAAAGGGTCCTCATTACACTTTTTGATCTTTCTTCAGTCTTATATAATTGGAATTACAGAATGTTCTGCAAATTTGTGTCTTCCTATGATCTAGAAATTAACACATTTTTTTCTGGCTTTTGCCCTGAGTTACTGGTTAAACACATTTCCCAAGCAGGTTTGAAAGGTTAGCCCTAAGTGGCAAGTGCATCTGAAATATATTCATTCCTGTAGATGAACGGGTACAGCTTAAACCTGTGTTCAACTGGCCAAGTAGTCAAGGAATAGGGACAATATATTTTCTGGAAATCAGATAAATAAATAGCAAAAGTTCATGTCCATTTGATACACAGTAAATCAAATCACACAGGTGATTTCAAATGAACAAACTAGTTGTCTGAAGATCATGTTTACAGAGCTTTTATGGTCTAAACAGCTTTGGAATTGTTGGATGTTGATGAACTGATACATACAGGCATCTTCAAGACAGATGAGGAGAAAGAAGCAAGAGAAGACTCCATGTTGCCTAATTTTGAAAGAATTTCTTTTAATATCTTCTTGTACTTCCATGTAAAGAAAAGAAGATCAAGATACAGGGATATTCTACACATAGCAAACTACTGGATGTAGTTTTTCTGGCCTTAAATATTTACCCTTTGACTATTGTGTAAGGAATTGGAGTCTCCTTTAAATCTGCTAGTTGAATGAGAAATTTGTAGTTCTTGTGAATTAATCTCTCCACAGTGGCAGGTTGTATTATGAAATGTTTTAGGTAACTGTGCACGTATATAGCACTCTTTACAATTGCTAAACCAATCTGTGAAAACATAAATGCCATGCCCACATCTTTCCAGCTACATCTCGTCTTTCTTCTCATGATTGAAGAAGCTTCCCAAGGCATCCAGTCCAATATGCTTGAACATGTAGCCAGACTACTTAAAGGATTAATAAATACTAATCACTGGGAAAGTTTCAGCTTCTTATAATGCCATTTCAATTAATCAATGTTCCTAGGAACTTTTTAGAGCTTGGTTGAACATGATACTGGTGTCTGAATGAACAGCAACATTGGACGGACATGCAAGTATCATATTTGAATTCAGAGCATGCAGTAGGGTCTTTTATTACTTACTTTTCTAGACCCATTCACTGTGCACATATGGATGTTTTGGGAGTTCTCGTTCATTCTCCCATTGTCAGTTGGTGCCATGGAGGAAACAAAAGTGTAGTCAATTATTTCCAAGACAGTGATGAATCTGTCTGTGACATGCTGGAGAAACGTTTCTCGGGCACCTGTTGCTGTTTAGGAATGGCTGGAAACTTAATGAGCCACTGAATGTGTTCCAGTGTGTCACTCGGTGAGCGAGTAAGGCACCTAAACACAGAATATTAACTCATCGCTCTGATATCCCCCAACCAACACCAAGAAGACACAGAATACTTTCTGTGAAACACAAACTTCATATACCTGTTTTATCTCACAACTTTCATGGGATGGTATGTACAAAGCATCAGTCACTTACTGTAATGGAAATAATGCATACCTTTATTCATTGAAATGTCAGACATCTCTCAAATATATTGTGTTGCATTTTCAGGCATTTGGGCAGTACAGTCCTTAACTTCTTTACTGTAATGGGAAACCTTCACAGAACACAAGTCTCTTCTCAGTAACAGCACTCAGAAAGCAGGATCTGGCTTTTCTTTAGCATTTTTGGCATTTCTCTCTCTTTTTTAAAACAAATACTGAAACAAAGCATGTGAGTGCAACTAAGTTTTTACTCTATTGTGTTCAAGAAAACTGCTGTTGAATGATTTGGCATAAGAAAAGAAAGGCTGCTTAAATCTTTTGGAACCAGCTGATTCAGTAGACTTGCCAGTATGCAACATCTTGTATCTTTTTATACAATTATTTTGGATGGACTTCCCTGGGACTGTGCCTGAGCAAGGTTTCAGAAGAACCTGGATAGGGATATGGGAATTTGAATAATTTTTTTTTTCTTTTTCTTTTTATGAAAGCAAAAGCATTTCTAATTTTCATCTGTGCTGTACCTATATTTCTTTTCTTATATTCATAGTCAAAGATCTTATGCTGTGACTTTCCTAATTCCATGTAAAGACTGAAAAACTCACTGCTCCACAGAACTTATTTTTTCATTACAAAATAGTTGATACTCCTTTCATCTAGTGAGTTCTGTTACAAAATAAAACTTTCAGAGTAAATGAAAGGCAGAATTTGCAGTCTGGATGCTTAGAAGTTAGTCTCCTATTTAAACTCCTTTAGAAAAGAGAGCAACTGTTGTTGAAGCTCATGTTGCTTTAGATGTTGCTTCTAAACAACAGTGTTGTTTAGAAGTGTAGTATAAGTCAAATACTGAAAAGTAGACAATAAGGATGTGTCTTCTGGGTGAAAATGGGAACTGATCTAAAAAACCAGGACTTACTACCTGCATTTGGAGGACTAGTTTTCAGAAGTATCTCTATGAAAGGGTAGGTAAAATAGAAAATTTAAAAAACTACACAACTCCAAAATTAATTTACAATATTCGATTTCCAGAGTGGAAGTATGTATATAAACATATACATGTATGTAGTTACATATCTAGCTTTGTTCATTCATTCCTAGCTGTCTGGTTTCCATATGTTATGGCAGTAATCACTTGCACAGGGTAGACATGTAATTTCCCAGAACTGATTTTGAGAATCAAGACCAGAAAATTAAATCATCATTAGCACTGGATGGTATGCACGTGTCAGGAGTGTTTACTGAGATGTTCTTCGAGATATACGCAGTTCTTTCTAATCCGTCAGAAACAATATCCTCTAAATCGTGAAAACTCTAATTTTCTTTCCTAGAAAAGGTTAAAACATAAGTAACTGAAAGACAGGATGTTGTTTCCTCTAAAGCTATTACTAGTTGGAAGGCCGAGCTTATAAGAATCTATTTCACGACATCTGTTTTATAGCATAGTTTAATTTTTTTGTGTGTGTTTAAAAAAAACCCCAAACCAACCCAAATCCAAAATTTTGAAAACAACTGAATAATCTGAGAGTCCAATATTTTACTGTATGCAGAAATCAAGTATTCTGTCATCCACAAAAAAGAGTTGACATCAGTAATCTGAAAGTATTTCTGTGCCTCAAATAATACACAATTTCAGATGGTCAGAAATGAGTGCATGTAATAAAGTTATTTATCTTTCAGAGTAGCAACAAAAATTCATTAGATTTTTCATCTAACCATTCTAAAAGAAACAATTTGATGCCAGATTCTTCATGATTTAGCAGTTTAGTCTTTGCAAAAAAATGAAAACCAAGGTGCTCATTACAACAAGTGGTTTTATTCTAATCCTCAAACATAGATACTGTGCTGACTTGAATAATTAGCCTTTAAGAAGTCCTTGATATGACTAATGCATGCAGAATTAATCAGAATTATTACTGGTTCTGTTAGCACCCTTCCAAAGCAGCATACCTTCTAAGCAGGCAGAACTTAAAAGCAATGAGAAAATTAGGCTCACTAAAAGGCAATAAATGTCATACAATGTACAAAGCTCGTTGTGAAGCTTCAGGGTTTTAGCCGTGTTGTGAGGTTTTGCTTCTCTAACTCTAAATGAATCATAAAGGCTAAACATGCATTTGGAAATTCTAAACCGGGATTGTTTTTCTAAGTTTAGAGACTGATTAGAGGGCAAAGATATTGTTTCAAATGCGATGAGTGAGCCAGACAACCTGTTTCAACTGGCCATTTCTGGAGTCAATTTTGAATGGGTATGAAAAGCCTTAACAAAGACCTTATAAAACGAGGTTAGGTTTTTTTTTTTATCAGATTTCCTTTTACCTTGGTCATTTCCTTCTTATGAGCTGAATACTGTAGTCCTCTCAAGACCAAAATTCCCATGGACATCAGACTATATTATATAGAGTCCCTTTAATGCCTTTCACAGGGAGAAAGTATAAGGTGCCATTCTCTCTGACTTCTATAGTCTAAGGCTGGCTGAGTCTCTGAGAAATTGCTTCACTGGAACTGAGTGCTGCAGACATAGGCAGGGCACGAGCAAGCGCCGCTTTATCAATTGCCCTGGATTGCTCTGTTCTAGATAACTGAGAATTTGTCCCTCACTCCTCTCCAGAGTGGAAAAGTTGCAGTATTTTGGTTAGATAGCAGTCTCAGAAACAAAGTCTGAGGGCAGCAGATGGCAATTTCTGGAAAATCAGCACAGGCACCAGTGAACCAAATCCAATTTATTATAACTTCATATCTGTTCTCCAAACTGTCCTGTGTCAGGGTTTTTGGGGTTTTTGCTAGCTCTTGTCTATATATCTCCACCTCTGCATGATTCTTTCAGTGGTGTTAGGCCAAGGATAGGGCATCATACTGTTTTTATTTTAAATATGCCTGTGAATGAGTCAGTGTGACATTTAAGACAAGCGTACTTTGGTCTCTTGTTGTGATTAATATGTGGACTCTTCCATGTCAGTGCTTGTCAGAAAGGATACTTTGGGCTCTCCCAAGGTCTGTGACTCTTGAGGAGTTTGCAGGCTACCCCATGCCAGACACAGGAATTTTTGGAGAACCACTAGACCTACAGGCAGGAATTTGGAAGCTCCAAGCCTGCCCTCGAGTTGTGTGTTGAAGCATGTCAAGGTTCTCCTTCAGCCCACATAGCTATGTTTTCCATGCATGGAAACTGTGGGGTGGACCCACATTACCAGAATTCTCCACAGAAATTCTGGATGTTTTGGTGTGGTTTGCCAACCCTGGCCTTGGCATGTTCAGACTTGCAAGTGAATGCCGGGAAAAGGTGCTTGTGTCCTGGCTCCGTGGCAGACCTGTCAGTCAGCCCTGGAAGCACAGAACTACCATGGTCCCAGCACTGGGGCAGACACTTAGCAAAATATTTCAGGACTGTGTAATAAAGGTGAGAGTTTGACATTTAAACTTCTCTGCCTAGTTCTAGTGCATAGCACTAGATAAGGGTATGGATTGAAATGACATTGTTCCTTGGAAATTCATGGTCTAAAGTTTGGTTTAGTCTCATTTCTATAGCATAGAGAAAATGACTTGATGTAGAAGGAAAATAGTAAGGTGGCCATGAGACTTGAAAAAAATAAATTAAAAACTCTTGCACAGTTTATATCCCTAAAGGGAATGACTGGCTCATATGTTTTATGGCTTTAGCAATAATAAAATATTTTATCAGTGACTTCAAATATTTTTACTTATCAAAGTAGGATAGTTTCTGTAATTTCAGAAATGGAAGCAAATTTATTTCATTGTTATAGAAAAGATGGTTTGGATGCTTTTCTGCAGCACAGGTTTTCTTTTTGGGCAAACATTGATCTGGATGGGAAGATGTGTGTTATATTCATTAGAAGACTAATTATAGAAGGAAGAGCCGTCTCTGCGAAAACAGTGTATCCAACAACTGCTGTTCCCTGTTGATTGCTCATATGAGCACAGAGCTGTGTATTCCAGGCACTGGAATTGGACTAGGCCTGTCTGTGAGAACAGTTTCAAATAATTGTGTTGCTGTGTTTCTCAGCTCTGCAATGAAGGCTAGTTCTAACTGCGTACAGTATTAGAACTACATTGTTAATAAATGTTTGCCAAATTAGTGGTTTTTAAAACATCAATTAGCATTGCAAATGGGATTTTAACTGTTGCACCTTTTTTACATGAAAGTCCAAGTTTTAGCCAATTACAGGTCCTATAAAGGTTAAAAAAAGATAGAAACAGTGAACAGTGTCTTAGGATTAACCTCTAATATCAAAGCTAGCCTCTGCCTCAACCCATAAAAGCTTTGATCATCACTGAAACCAGTTATGAATAAGTCTAGATAATAATCCTCATAAAAATTTGACTATCCTCTG
Source organism: Antrostomus carolinensis (assembly GCF_000700745.2). NCBI lineage: Eukaryota > Metazoa > Chordata > Aves > Caprimulgiformes > Caprimulgidae > Antrostomus > Antrostomus carolinensis. The sequence continues at coordinate 7,817 of NW_010300358.1, read as the reverse complement.
AACTAAATTACAAGGTGGCTTTTTTAGTTTTGAATTCTGATAGAGCTCACACTATGCTAGGTGTACAGCATGCTATTAAAGGGCCCTTTTCTGTTTCAGACATTTTATAGTAAGAGGTGAAAATGGACATTAACAAGGTTTGGGAAAAGCAGTATGTAATTTGCTGTCTGACCCCACTAGTATTTCTACAGTTCACAAACATTTCAGGGTGAAAATGAGCACACATAGAGACAGTCTTTTTGTCCCTTAAAATATTAACATATCAAGCTATTAAAAATCTTTCTTAGAAAGATGATAAATCACTCCCACAAAATTGAAGCAATTCACAAGCTTGTTGATATTTTCTTTTTCTTTTTTAATACTAATTTGCCTGTATTATATGATTGATACAAATTGCTCCAAGCCCTAACAGTAGATGAAGTTTGAATGCTGGAATTCATCTTGTTGACTTCTTGTGCAATGTGGTCATTTCTAAGCAGTTATTTCATAAATATGACAAAAGGTTAAACTAAAAAGTGATAAGTTGTGATAAGTGACAAGTGAGAGTCATCACTTGCTGATGGCCCTCTATACTGCTGCCAAACAGTATTTCAAATGGTGGAATTCTTAACTTTTCTTTCTAAACCTACCTGTTTAACTTCTCTTTCCAGATTTTGTGTTCCCTGCCCCTACTTTAGAAGGCAAAGAAGGTTGTGGTAGATTCTTACTAGATAAAATTCTGGTTTTGTTGTAAGAAGTTGTAGCAAGATGTTTAGAAAACTATCATAAATCTTGGTTACTCTGATTCCTTGTGTTCCTCTCAGCATTTGACAGTACTTTGGAGCAAATTCTGAGCTCATTTAAGCAGGAGAGTTAATATCAGGAGATGCTTCAGTGAATCCTAGAGCTACAATGATGTCAAATCAAAGTGCAGTCCCAAGCAAGCCTTTACTCTTTCTTTCTGCAGCTATGTGTCAGCTAAATCATAGATGTCATACATTTAAAACAAAAACTAAAACCCTCAGTCCTTGATTTCCTAACCACATTCCTCTATGGCTCTGGCATCGTGTTTGTGTGACAGACTAATCAGCATGGTCTCTCCCTTGCCTTTGCCTAACAGGGATATCAACATGCCTTACTGGGAGGAAACTGTTTTATTTGCATTTCATACATCATTGGCAGTGCTAATTTTGATAGATTCTCATTTCTTTTTTTGCTATCTGAGTGGCATAAAAGATAACACAAAGCAGGAAGCCAGCGATATTTGCAGAATGTAGTTGCAGGATAGAGTAGGTACAAAGAATGGGCATTGCTTCTCATGTAAATGTTTCTTTTTTCTGAGTAACTGAGACAGAAACACCAGAGAAAAACCTGATACATTTGTCACCTTCACTAACTTTGAATGGTACAGAAGTATACCCAATGAGCATTTCAGTTAATACCTTACGCTGTGGTTACACTCAAGAGATTTGAAATATTAGAGAGGACATGGCTTAGATTCAAATCACCCAAACATGTTGTCTTTTCACTTAGAAGCTTAGTTCAGATGGCAAAACAAATCTGTCTTTTAATCTACTTAGCAGTAGCTAGGTTTGATCATTAGCACTAGATAGAGAGAGTGTTCCATGTTTTTCTTCAGGTAACCAGGGCATAAATACTGCAGTTTATTTAATGTGTGCTGAGAATACACTGTTGGATCATGTTCAACTTGACATCCACCATAACCATCACATCTTTCTCAGCAGAGCTGCTACTCAGCGCATCAGTTCCTGGTCTCTATTGACTCACCACTTCTTCCACTCCACAGCTAATAATCATAGAATCATAGAATGGTTAGGATTGGAAGGGACCTTAAACATCATCTAGTTCCAACCCCCCTGCCATCAGCAGGGACACCCTCCACTAGATCAGGTTGCTCAAAGCCTCATCCAGCCTGGTCTTAAACACTTCCAGGGAGGGGGCATCAACAACTTCCTTGGGCAACCTGTTCCAGTGTCTGACCACCCTTACAGTAAAGAACTTTTTCCTAATATCTAATCTAAACCTCCCCTCTTTCAGTTTAAACCCATTTCCCCTTGTCTTGTCATTAGTAGCCCTTATGAAAAGTCCCTCCCCAGCTTTCCTGTAGGCCCCTTCAGGTACTGGGAGGCCGCTATGAGATCTCCCCAGAGCCTTCTCTTTTCCAGGCTGAACAGCCCCAACTCTTTCAGCCTGTCTTCATAGGAGAGGTGCTCCAGCCCTCGGATCATCCTGGTGGCCCTTCTCTGGACTTGTTCCAACTGGTCCATGTCTTTCTTATGTTGGGGCAAAATAATGTTTTAAAGCTCTTTGTCATATAAGATCTGTATTCTACTCATGCTAATTAAGCCACCAGCTTCTTCCATTATCAATTCCACTAGCTATTGCAAAGCACCTTTTCCTTGTCTCTTTAGAGATTTTGTGGGAAGATGAGTCTTCTTTTTGGGCTTCGGCCAGAAGTTTTTTTGCTATATGTGACTGGTATAGTCCTGAACAAAGTGTGACAATTTGACTTAAAAGCTGTGACACTTCTAAGCCTTACCACTGAAAAGATTGAATCATGTAGTCACTGCTTGTTTCTTCTGCCTTGAAGCCATAATTACCTGGCCAAGAAGTTAGCCCTGGTAAATTCAGTATTAAAACAATTTGGGGCTACAGAATACCTTCTCATTCTAAAATAAATGATTGAAGCTGCATTTTTCTTTATTTGCTGTCAGTAAAGTACTTCCATCTGCAAAGACAACTTTATGTTACTCTTGCTGGTGTGCACTGGTACGAAGACTTATATAAACTGTAGGGTATTTTCCTATAGCAGCAAAAAGACGCGCTTCTCTATGACATGTTTGTCTTAGTTTATTCCTTTGTTACCATATTTTAAACCACGGACAGCTGGAACTTCATATGAGAAGACTCATTATTTAGTTGTGGTTTTTGATAAACTAAATTGAGGTCACTGGGAGATTGCTATGGCCCTTGATATAGCCACAGGAAAGATTGTTCTGGTTATATATTTGCTGGAGACCTTCTTTGCGTTGAACTATTAATGATGGATTGTTGATAAGGGTGCAGATGCATGTGTGAGAATACTTCCTAACTTACTTGCCCCATGCAGCATATTTGTATTTCGATGGAGGCAAAAAGGTGAAGAGAAATATTATCCAACTGCTTATATTCACTGTTTCTATAAGTTGTCAGTAATTATATCAATACAGGATTATGACACATCTGTCTTTTAGCTATATAAAGAGTCATTTTATGGGTAATTTTTAGTCATTAAATTCAGGGATATTGTTAAAAGGCTAATAAATACATCTTTATTAATTTGGTTACACTACTTATTTTAAAATTTACAATAGCTTGTGGGTACATCTTCTTGATTCAAATTTATATTAAAAAAATGCAAGATTAAATAGCAGGAAACCTTGTTCAGGAGAGTTTGTGAAGGAAAACATATGGTTTATTAATTTTCCATTATTCCCCTTCAGGCATGGAAATAGGTAATAAAATATGTCCTTACTCCTCTGCTTAATGCTACCTTTGATGCAACTCAGCTTGATTCCTGCTATTTGTCTGTTATGTTTATACAAATGAATGGGCAAGAAGTGGGCAGCACAGAGGGGGAATGAGAAGAGCCATGGCTCTTTCCCAACTGTTCACAGCCAGAGAAGTTGTCTGTGTGCAGAGAACTGAAGTGTTTTACTGTCAAGATGAGGAGGGGGAGTACCATGGTGCTGGGAGTCTCTGACTCGAAAGGAGATCTCTTTTTTGAGGATGACGCAGCTACGTACCTCCTTTGGAGACACATTGCAACAGTACCGTCTGGCCTCTCCATTTGTCATTGCTTTGTCATACCCTCACCCTGCCTGCCCATCCATTCACATGCTGCAATAGAAAACTGCCTCATAACATGGGACTGAGATGAACTGTCTCTTTTTAAATTTAGGAATCACCCAGAACTGCTGCCTTCAGACTTGCTTTGATATTAGTTTGGTATATTGTGTTATAATTCAGGTTGCATATTAACAGCCCTTAACCTCATAAAAACTATGTTTGAAACCTTCTGCTTCATTTGCATTTCATAGGCTTTGTGATGGCTTGCTACAAGAATTTATGCTGATGAAAGTTACCCATGGTGAAAAGTGTGTCTATGTAACTGTTGATTTACAGCTGGAGAGCTGTAAGCAATACAGGGAAAATACTATCCAAAAGAACTTTGTGTTACTGTAATTACATACTGATAAATAATCTAACATTCCTATCATATTGTATTTTAAAGGGTGAACCAGGTTTCATTGGTCCGCAAGGAGAACCTGGGTTGCCAGGGCTGCCAGGAACAAAGGTAAGGGTAATTGGCCAACATTCTGGTGTGAAGCTCTTAGAGCCAATGTCAAATTCAACTTCCTCAGCACATAGCAGAGACTGAGACTGTACTAATCGAGTAAGAGTCTTTACCAAGAAACAGAAAATGCTTAGTCAGCATCTGATTTTGTAAGTGGCCTGGAAATTTAAAGTTCAGGTTAAAATACAGTATATGCAGTGCCTGGAAATGTGGAAAGCCATAGTTCATGGACCAGTGCTATGCTACATGTGTCTTTGTACTGATGCTCTCAAACAAAGTGAAGGCAGATGTTATATCCATTCATAGCTTCAGTTTATCCATTGCCCTTGTTTATGTTAGCATCCCAAAAATTATTTCTTCAATAGGCAGAATATGTATGACTGAAGAAACTATATTTTCATAAGTGTCTTTTTAGGAAAAAAAAAAAGAAATCTTGAAAGTGTGAACATGTATTAGAACTTTGATACCATACACCAAACTCTGAAAATATAGATCCACTAAACATGTATTTTTTTTTTATTTCTTCCTATGGGATTTTTTTTTTAGCCACTGTATGAGAAAGTTAAAGTATTATGAATCCTACAAACAGTCTCACAGTCTGGGAATCTTTATTGCAGTTCTTTCAGAACAGGGAAAAAAATGTCTTACAAGTCTCATTTCTATTTTGAAGCTCTCTTCTTTTGCCTTTGAGAAGATTTTACTCAGGGGAGAGTTCCCTATCCGATGTGAGATGAACTTGAAAATGTTTTCTTCTGATGGTTTGGTTTCTTTGGTTGTGCTGAGTTGGTGGTGTGCTGAAGACTGCCCAGTATTTTATGATATATGTATATCTTTTGCAATAGGGTGACAGAGGAGAGGCAGGACCTGTTGGGAAGGGTGAGCGAGGTGAACCTGGAATTCCTGGACCAAAGGTCAGTCTGATTTTATATTGGAAATGTTTTGTTAGTTTTACACCTGTGAACACATCTTTTGCTGCCGAAAAATAGAAAAAAAAACTTGGTGAGTAAGCTTTTAAGTGAAAATGCTGTCAAATACTCCAGTTCAGTCCAGAAAATAATGACAGTTTTGTGTTCACAGCTGTGGAACTGCAGTCTGAATGGACTGTTATTTGGTCCACAAAGTAAAGACACTACCTACATACACTGTCATGGAGTTGGTCTAATTCATTCCAGCTGAAGTACTGACCTTCAGGTCCCTAACATGCAGCATCGAAGTTTGAACTCTTTGACCACTGTAGCTATTGAATGCAGAGAAAATCCATTTTGCATGCTTTTTTTCTAGCTCTGTAAGAAAGAGATCATTCTAACTACATTTTAGCATTGTCTTAATATTTTCCACTGTGTAAATACCATCAAGTTTTCCTTTCCTAATACATCTTGAAAACAATAAAGCAGGTTCTGTGCTCCTTGGCTAGTTAGTTTATATTCACCTGAACCACTGGGAAAAGCTGTGGTACACTTTAGTTTAATCTCCTTATTTTAAGATATTTAACTATCTTGTCTATTTCTTAGTTAACATTTTTTCAGGAGCTATGGAATGACATCATTCCCATAAATGAGTGTTAATGATGTCTACACTTTACTAATGCAAATACTACTTTTCCTTTGGAAGGATGGAATCTGTGGCCTTTGCATGCTGCTGTTAAAGAATATGTTACTCTGGGTGCTATTAAATTCAGTGCCTTTACAGATTCATTATCTTGGTCTTATAAAATGAAGCATTTCTGCCGTTCCATACTGTAGTTATCCATTACTAATTTCTTTTTCTCTGCACTCCTATTTCTCTGTCATATTTCTCCTGTCTATCTTCCTTCAAACAGGGGAAAACAGGTGAACCTGGATCTAGAGGCCCAAAAGGGTCAAAGGTTAGTAGTAAAGAAACTGTCTGTAGTGAAGTAACTAACACAATGATTTGGGGGATTAATTATTTGTAATATTTCACAGAAACTTCACTTATCTCCTTAAAAGAACCTGTAACAGTCTGCAGTGTTCTTTGTAAGGGAAACCTGACTTTCAGCTTTAGCTATTAGAGTAGAATCCTGTGTGTTTTAAACACTGTGTTTCTAGTTGTTTTTCTGTTATAACATCTATTCCACTCTGCTCTGGTTTCCCCATGCAACTTGGTTTCTCTCTGTGTAACTGATATGGGTTAGTCCTCCCACATGCCAGGATCCCACATCCGACTGCGCCTGTGGAGATTAAATTGATTTTCACAATAATTTTGTGGATCCACACTTTGGTGAGTTAGGAATCAGCATTATCTCATGGACTGCAGGCTGAGATATGATGGTCAGAAGTCCTACAAAGGCAAGACTTCTAGGTTACATTACTGGTTTACCTACTTTAAAATATCTAGCTAGCTATCCATCCATCCATCTCTGTATAGATATAGTTGGTTCTCATACATGTAAAGAGAGAGAGATATATGCTTTTCTCTTACTTCATCCACTGTGCAAATACTGTGCTTGCTGGACTCCCTTATGTTCTATTATCGAGTCAAAGCAAAATGAAAATAGATTTGTTTAGGAAGTTATTGAGTTTACTATCAGAATAAAGATGATGAGACAATGTAGGCTGGTAGGATACTGTTTGTAGTACTTGTAAGGTCTTTGAAGAGTGGTCCATTCACAGTGCTTAAGGATATGATTAAATAAGAGCCACAATCTCATTCATTCTCACCAGAAAAAAAAACATTGGAAAGAGAGGGAACTGATGAGGAAGTTAAAGTATCACAGTGAGAGCAGAAGAGTAGATCAGTCTCTCATTTGCCTGCAGTGCCTGTGCACTTCCCAAATGCACTAAACAGATAAAGATATCCCCTTTAATTCCCTTTTTATTAAAAAAATATATAGGATTTTCATTTTACCTGCATACTTGTCTTGAAAATCTGGCCCACAGAAGTCAATCTAGTGGTTGAGAACTTCATTTCTGAGCAACTCCAATGACATGTTCACATGCTGCTGCCAAGGTAATACTGAAAGGAAAGGCAGATGGCACAACCTTGATTATGTCCTGCCACCAGCCTGCTCTCCATATTCCTTCATTAGCCCCTTTAAAGTTTTCTGTGTTTTCTATTACCACTGGCTAATTAATCCCTCCTTGTACCAAAGTTTTATAGATTTCAACAGAAGCAAAAGTTGTAGTTCTTAGCCAAATTAATTTTGAGTAGTATAAAAATACAAGAGCTTGCTATGAAAGAGACTGTGAAATGAAATCAATCATACTCAGTGGATGTTGGGTTATGAATGCATACATGTTTGAAATTCCCTCCATTGCTTGAAACATACTACTAATAGCCAGGAAGAAAAAACTGTGTGCAAGATGTTAAAGATCTTAAGTCAGTCACAGTAAGGGAGTAAAGAAACTCTTAACGCTGACAGTAATGTTGTGTTTGTAGGGGAGGCAAAAACTCAGAGCAGGAAAGCTCAGAAACTGGAGTCATGATCACAGAAAGAATCACAGAATCACACAGAATCACAGAA